>NC_133623.1:72782838-72937034 GCF_048593235.1 Sminthopsis crassicaudata
ATTTCAATTATTTTCAATTGAAATTTTCTTGTATAAATAATACAATGTAGCCAAAAATAAAAGGAATGCAGAAAATTGGAAAGAAACTTTCACAGAAGAGGATTCTGGAGAGATGAAGTAGGTCAGAAAATATTTGGCTCTATAAATTTCCTTCACAGGAAAAAACAGGACATTGATGCAAAGGGAATGTAAAGCATCAGGGATTAAAAAAAAAAATTAAGGTCAAGCAATTGTTCACCTAAGAACTTAAGACGACCAAATGGAAAGACCTGACTTCTTGGGGCAAAGATTTGGTCTGAGTGAAATGAAAACACCTCAAAGTCCACTCTGTACAATCAGCAAACAACAAGTCCCAGAGAAAGCTGGACCGAGAGGGTGCCTCAGCCTTAGAAACTTTCATCTCATAGACAGTGTGAGGGTCTGATGGCTGAGTGGGAAAAGAGTGAAGGACCTTCCACTGCCAAAGGACGCCAGGTCTGACTGTCTTTACCAGACTCTTCACGGGCTGGGCTGCCACTGTGGAGAAGAAGGAGCTGGCTCTCACCAGGTGTGTACAGTAGCAGAGAGGCAGGAAGCCCACTAGCTGGGGGCACTTGCAGGAGAGCAGAGTCCCTGGTTTCAGTTCCAAGGGAGAGAGGACAACTCTAATATGTAGTCACCTGAGGGACTGCAGGGAGTAAGATCATTTTAGGGACTGCATGATCGGGACTGATCACTGCACAGAGGACTGCAGCCATGAAATTAAAAGTGCTTGGGCCGTGGAAGGAGAGTTTTGGCAAATCTGGACAGCATACTAAAAAGCAGAGGTGTCATCTTGCCAACATATGTATATATATATATATATATATATATATATATACATAAAACATTTTTATACAAATAAAATTAGATCCAACTAATTGAAGCAATATCCCTCGTTCAAGGGTAGGTAAAAATCAATATAATTTTTAAAAGAAAATTTTACCTAATTAATCTAATTATGTCACGCTATTTCAATTAAACTACTAAAAAATTTACTGAGTTAGAGGAACTGAATGGTCTGGAACTTCAAAGAAACAAAGAGGGGAAAAATGTAAAGGAAGCAGATTCAGTAGTATCTAGGCTTTAAACCATATTATAAGGCAAGAGCATTATTGAAGTGTAAAATGAATAATTTTGATTATTTTAAATTAAAATTTTCTTGTATAAATAAAACCTATATAGCCAAGAATAAAAGAAATGCAGAAAAATGGTGGGGGGAGGAGAACTTTCATAGACAATCTCTCAGATAAAATGTGATTGGGTTGGAATGTTGTTGTGGTATGGGAAATGATGAACTGGTTGATTTAGAAAAACACAGAAAGATTTGAACTTATGAAAGAAGATGCTATCCACAGAGAAATAGATGACAAGTGGAAACATGTACAGTACTGTCTATATTGTGTAGATATGTATATATATATATATATATATATATATATATATATATATATATATATATATACATATATGTGTGTGTGTGTCTAATATGTGTGTATGTGTATCCATGCCTAATTGTAGCCTTCCTGAGGGAGAAGGAAGGAAATAAGAGTAAGAAGTGCACAATAGAAAACCAAAAGAAAACCAATAGAGAAGAAAAGAAAAGCTGGGCAGCTTTGAAAACAATGTGTAATATTTATTATATAGGTTTTCTTAAAATGGAAATGTATTGCTTCATATTGAATCCTTTCTTATGTTTCACTGTGTACATAAAAATACAAAATGAGAAAAGAAAAAGTATTTTTATGTACACAGTGAAACATAAGAAAGGATTTTTTGAAAAATAAAAAGCTTTAATTAAAAAAAAAAGAAAATTTCTTAAATAGGATGTGATTTTATTGGAACATTGCTGTGGTGTAGGAAACGAGGAGCTGCTTCATTTAGTCCCCAGCTTCTTAAAACTGTAGTTCTCGACTCCATATAGAGTCATGTAACTCAATGCGGGGATCACAAAATTCTGATTTAATATCGGTAAATATTTGATCTGTACGCCTATTTTATATACCTATATATCCAGGGCCACATAAAATTTTCTCAGGTGAAAAGAGATCCAAAGTAGAAAAAATTTAAGAAGCCCTAATTTAGAAAAACATGGAAAGACTATGTAGGAAGATACTATCCACCTTCAGAGTAAAAAGTCACAAGTGAAAATATGCATAGTATGGGTCGTATACTTATCTTCGATTAGAAGATATATGCGTAGATATGTCTATGCTTATCGATATCTGTCTGTATACACACACACACACACACACACACACACACACACACAAATATGCTTAATTGTAGCCTTCTTTAGGGTGGGAAAGTGGAGGAGTGGAAGCTGTAGGGAGGAAAAAAATAAAGTAAAAAGTGCACAGAAGAGAACAAAAGAAAACCTAGAAGAAAGCAAATATGGGTAGTTTTGAGAAAATAATGTGTAGTATTTGTTATATAGATTTTCTTGAAGTGGAAATTTATTGCTTTATATTGAATCCTCTCTTACTTTGTACATGAAAATATTCTTTCTTTTTTTTAATGTTCTCTTTTTTTTTCTCATTTTGCATTTAAATTTGAGTAAAATTAAAAGCAAACAAAAATAAACTTTCCTACAAAATCTCTCAGATAGGATGTGACTATGTTGTAATATTGTTTTGGTGTAGGAAATAAGGAGCTGCTTGATTTAGTCCCCAGTTTCTTAAACTGTGGTTTACATAAAAACGGGGTCACATAAAAATTTCTCAGGTGAAAAGAGGTCAAAAGTGCGAAATGTTTAAATAAGCCCTCATTTAGAAAAACATGGAAAGACTTCAAACTATGTAAAAAGAAGCTCCAGAGAGACTTACATGAACTGATGCTGAGTGAAATGATCATTATACACTTCAACAACAACACCATATGATGATCAATTCTGATGGACGTGGCCCTCTTCAACAAGGAGATGAACCAAATCAGTTCCAATAGAGCAGTAAAGAACTGAACCAGCTACACCCAGTGAAAGAACTCTGGGAGATGACTATGAACCACTACCTAGAATTCCCAATCCCTCTATTTTTGTCCGCCTGCATTTTAGATTTACTTCACCGGCTAAATGTACACTGTTTCAAAGTCCGATTCTTTTTGTACTGCAAAACAAGTGTTTGGTCGTGTATACATATATTGTATTTAATTTATACTTTAACATATTTAACATGTATTGGTCAACCTGCCATATTGGGGGGGGGGTAGGAAGAAGGAGGGGAAAAGTTGGAACAAAAGGTTTTGCAATTGTCAGTGCTGAAAAATTACCCATTCTATATCTTGTAAATAAAAAGCTGTAATAAAAAAAGAAGCTCCAGAGAAAGAAATCACAAGTGGAAATATGTATAGTAGTCTTATACATATCTGTATGAGTGTATGTGTGTATGTTTGTAGATATTTCTGTGTGTATATATACAAATATATAGGATATATGTATAGTGTATGTATATATGTGAGTGTATATATATATATATATATATATATATATATATATGTTTTATATGTGTGTATGTATCTGCATTTAATTGTAGGTTTCTTGGGGGGAGGGGTGGGAGAGAGTGGGAAGGAGAAAAAAAAATAAGTGAAAAAATACACAGCAGAGAAAAAAAGAAAACCAAAAAGGAAGCCAAGTTGGGTAGCTTTGAAAACAATGTGTAGGACTTGTTATATAGGTTTTCTTGAACAGTCTTTGAATGAGGGCTAATTAAACTTTTGACCCCTTTTCACCTGAGAAATTTTTACATGACCCTGGGTATATATAAAATAGGTAAACAGATCAAACATTTACTGATATTAAATCAGAATTTTGGTTTTTTTTTAAATATTGAATCCTCTCTTAGGGTCCGCTGTAATACATGGAAATGTTCTTTATTTTTCCTTTTCTCGTTTTGTATTTGAATTTTAAATGAATAAAAATTTTGCCAAATTTTGCCTAGAGTGTAAGTTTGGGGGAAGGCAAGAAAAGGAGGTACAATGGAGAGCAGTCACCAAGACCTAAGTCATTTAGTCTCTCTTGACCTCATCTTTCCTAGCAGTAACACTGAGGTACTAATCCCTGTGGTGCTCTGTCCATAGAGCTGTTTATAAGAGTCACAAGAGATTGTTAGTGAAATCGTAAAATGCCACATAAATTCCTGTTGCTGTTGTTTTTGTAAACTTGGATACTTTGAGATGGAAAAACTGTGTACTTTTGTGTACACAGTCCTTGGAGAATGAATCTCAGCTACATTGGCACGTAATCACTAGGTACAATGCAGTTCAAGGCTAGAACATTTACATAAAACTCTCTTCATTGGCAGAAGGAATCATGATGACACAGGAGAGATTTGCACAGGAGGACAGCCTTCCTTTCTGTTTTGAGAGCAGAACAAGGGGTGCTTTGGGAACAAGGCATCATCCATAGCTGAGGCTGTTGTTCCATCCCTCATTTTCGAAGACCAGGGACATCACAACTTGATTTGCAAGTGAACTGGATTTCATGAGGCAGAGTTGCACAAAGTTGTCAGCCTCAGTCTCTTCCAGAGTCACCAAAGTCCAGTGGCATGACAAAGGTCAAGAAGACCAGCAATGGTCCATGATACAGTGGGGTGACATTGACAGTTTTGCTCTAAGCTCTGTGCACTTCACAGTGTCTGCTTCAGCCGCCTTCATGGCTGTTGGAACAAAATGCTCTCATCCGCCCATTCTACCTTCGGAGAAATCTTCACCTGCTTGATGAACGAGATGAGTGAGATCTCTTAAGACAGTTGTGAAAATCGAGTGAGGCTTCATCTACTCCAGAGTTGGAGTGGGCCTGAAGGTTCTTGAGCATTGACTCAAGGGCATACCTAAGTCCCCTTCCTGCTATTCTCCTATAACATCAGTTTCTCTCTATTTCAATCAAATATGGGCGACTATGTGCTTATTGGCCAAGTTCCATTTCTTGGATAGTTTCCACCATTTAAGAACCTCAGCCAATGAGGATGAGGGTCAGTGGTGGGACGGGTATTTGCTTTAGAGACTATTTAAAGTGTAAAACCTGTCCCAGAAGGTGCCTCCTCCTTTCGATTGCTTGCTCGAGGGGAGGGACCCCTGCTTCTTGCTTCTCTGGAGAACATACAATCAACTTTTGCTTTGTTCTTGGAGATCTCTCCGGCTTTTTATTAAATGATGACCACTCACCATTCTGAGGCACACATTGAGGTACACATCCCCCTAAGTTATCGGTGGGTTTGAAGCCAGGCCATTACCCTCATCCTGGTTTATCCTTTCTGCCAAGATGGTTTTATCAGAGTGTGGTCACTGTGCAAGCTACAGCTTCTTGGAGCCACGGGGGAGGTCTGGGTGATAATCAGTGGACCCTCAAGGTAAAAAGAACCACGATCCTAAGATAGATAAACACCCCTGAAAAGGGCTCGGCAGCCCTCACAGCAGAAATGCTAGACCTCCCCGAGCACCCCAAATACCTCATAACTGAGGATATGCTAGAATAAAATGGCCAGGAACCTGAAGAACTACCTCAGCCCTGGGACTTCAGCTAAATTGGATAGAACAGGAAGTTTGAGGACTGCCAGTTGTGTCCCAGCAGATTTCTTTTGATGATCTGTATCCAAATGTGATTTTTATGGATAAGTTTTTGAAATTGTCCATGATGTCGAGTCCCACCAAAGGAAAATGAGACTAGATGTGCTGGCAGCTAGCTGGGCACTCAACTGCAGGACACTGGCAAATGGACTCACGGTGCCTGGTATATAGTAATCAATGAATGTTTAACCAAATTGAAAATCACCAAATTTGAGAGCTGGAAGTGGGGAAGCAGCTTGGGCCAGCTCACTAGAGCCAATTGCTAAAGTTTCACTTTAGCATTTACACCTCAGAAAGAAAATACCCCAAACCAGGGTTGGATTTGTTGATTGTCTAAAAAGTGAGGGCAAAAAAGTTTGATGATTCCCATTAGACTGAAAAGTACGTTGTATATACATTTTCCTTGGACATTCAGTTGTTAAGCTTTTACCAGCACGGTCCTGCTTGGAAAGGATGTCAGAAGTCCACTCCAATCCATATGCAAAAGGAATCTTCATTATATAAACAATACAGTGTGGTTGTTGTTGGTCCTTCATTCTCAAAGAGGATCGATGACATCAAGGAGGTCATGTGTTGACTTGCAAGTGAGTTGGTTTAAGTGAGGAAGGGCTGCACGAAGTCATCAGTCTCAGTCTCTCTTTTGAAGCCACCTGGGTCCAGTAGCAAGATACAGATCGGGATAACTGGAGACGGCCCTGAATGCAATGGAAGACCGCGGCCTTTCTAAGCTAAAAGATGTTTCAATAGTATTTTGTTTTTCCAAATACATGTAAAGATAATTTTCAACCTTGATTTTTTTTAAGACTTTGTGTTCCAAATTTGTTCTCCCTTCCTCCCTTCTCTCCTCCCTACCCAAGATAACAAGCAAACTGATATAGGTTAAATATATGCAATTCTTTCAAACATATTTCCATATTTGTCATCTCGTCCAAGAAAAATCAGATCAAAAGGGAAAAACCATGAGAAAGAAAAACAAACAAAAAGATGAAAATGCTATGCTTCCACCCACATTTAGTCTCCATAGTTCTCTCTCTGAATGCGGATGGCATTTTCCATCCCAAGTCTATTGGAATTCTAAGGTCTTTCCCAGCTTTGTCTGAGGCAACACCCATTCAGTGATTTAAGACTAAGTAAGAATTAAGGCCCAGTTTGCCTTCCCGACAGAATCAGTCGGAGAGGGGACGATCCTCAAAGACTAGAGTCTGCTGGCAAAGCCTGCAAGAAAGCAGAACTCCTGGTGCCTTGAGTTTTTCCTGAAGTGGCCTTTCTGCAACCCCCGGCCTTACTCCAAAGGTAATTACTCCCCACCTTGTTCTGCTCTTGGGAACAAACCACAAGTTGAACCTCTCCTCCATAGGCTTGCCCTTCATGTGCTGATCAAGGAAAGGAGTAAGCAAAATCTCTGAGCACACAGAAGTCATCCAGCTTAGTGATGTGATGGTCCGATGAGTGCCTGGACCCAGGTTTTGAAGAGTAACTTCTGAGTGGCAGCCTGGGGAACCACGAGCCAAGAAAAGATTGCCCCGATTTCTGATGTAGGAAACCGAGGTTCTCTCTGTAGGATATTTATATATATATTGAGAGTTGGCCAGAGATGTGGGGAGATGAAGATCCAGGGGCTCATACACTATTCAAGTTCTGAGCTTCTAAAAACAAGCCCCCTACCCCAGCCTCAGGTGGTAGCTGAGATCTTGGAGAACAGTGCTTAAGGAACAGCTAGCCCAGACCTCTCACTTCACAGAGGACGAAACTGAGGTCCAAGAAGGAATGGGAACAGCCCAAGGTCTTCTCCTTGACCTTCGGCCATTCCCTAGCCCACCATGGCTTGAGCACCAAGAACAGCCAGAGTCTCAATGTCATTTCCAGGTTTTTATTTGACTGTTATAATTCTGTCATATATGTACATATATATAATATAAAAAGAGGGCATCGGAGTTTGTCAACAGACCAAGCGGACGTGTACAGACGGAGGCTGCGACGGCGCTGCTGGAGGGGTGACAGTTTCCACTTTCCCCCCTCTCCTTTTCATTTTTTGTGTTTGTTTTTTTTTTTTCCTTGGGATGGGATTATCAAAGCTAATCGCTATGGAAACCTAGCAACCACCTAGACTCAGACATGGGCCTACACACTAGCAGGGAGGGGGGGGAGAGCAGAGGAGGCTACGAACTGTCCAAAGTCACAAGGTATTTACACTGAGAAAGGATGCACTGGCTGGGGGAGGGGGAGGTGCACCAGGGGAGGGTGACGAACTAGGGGAGAGCTTGTGTCTGTGTGTTCTGTGTCCCAACCCAAGAGATAGGGAATGGAGTGAATATGGTCAGGATACTGGGTCCCGGGGGAGGCGGGAGGGAGTCAGACGCTCCATGGGCGACTGACCGAGGCCACTCGGCTTCTTGTCCAGCGTTGTGTGTGTAACAAAGGCAGCTTGTGTATGAGATGCACCTGGAAGCAGTGTGAAGGGGACCTGGGGGAGAGTGAGGGAGGGATGGAGGATGGAGGGGTTGGGGTCCTGCTATGGGGGGACTCTTGAGCCATCGGAGTGGTGGAGATGAGCCCAGCCTTGGCCTGGCTGAAGAGGGGGTATGGAGAAAAGGGCTGGGGGAGGGGGCTATCCAGTGGCACCCCCTTCCTGGCCTAGGAGGCAAGGCAGGGGATGAGGCTCTGGCCCCAGTCCTAAAGAGGCATGCTTCACACATCCCCCAAATCACTCCCCAGCCCTTCCAGAGGGTGAGGGTCCCAGGGTCTGGGAGACACTGCTTGGGGCTCACCCTTCATACCCTCCCAAACTGTCACCACTCAGAGAAAAGAGCTAGAAGGGGCTTAGGGCGGGGCCAGCTGTGGTAACTTTACATCTAGGGGTCAGTCCCTGGGTTGGGGAAAACCTGGGTGCAGGGATGGGGGAGGAGCGGACTTTATTTTTGGCAATTATATGGGGAAGGGCTGAGGAGAAGGGGATCCGGAGATACCCTGGTCCCCCGATCCTTGTATCCCCCCCACCCGGGGACAGAGGAAGAGGGGCAGGGGCTCCTGTCGGAGCGGCATGGAGGAAACCCCTCGGTGAACAGGAGACAGAAGCTGACTCGGTGGGAGCGTTCGGGCCCCTCCGCCTCCGGGCACTGCTGGACTACTCCAGGGTCACAGTGGTGGGGTTGATGGGAGAGGTGGCCCCAGAGCTGTCGTTGCCTCCGGCGGCCTCCTTCTCCTTCTTGCCGCTGTACTGGCCGATGAAGGAGCCGTCCTCGTTGAACTGAACGTCCACGCTGCCGCCGTAGTCGGCCAGGCTGTCGTCACTGCCCAGGGGCTTGATGTCTCCGTTCAGGGAAGGCTGGCTGCTCCCAAAGCCTTTCTCTTCGTTGTCACTATGAGAGAAGGGAGGTTTGGGTGTGCTGCAGGAGAAGGCGGACCTCACCCTGACCACATCTGGAAGACAGGCCCTGGCTTTCCCCTCCTTCGTCCCCTCCACACGAGTGCTTTCTGCATTCCCATGCCCACAGAGCACGTGCAAAGACCAGCACGTGCAAGGAGCCTGCCCAGCTCGTGGTAAAGGGGAGCATGCATGTTAGTAGGCTGTGGGGGGACCCTGAGACTCCTCTGCTCGGGCCCCAGGCATGCCTCGAGGACTGGATGTACATTTGGGAAACCAGAGCAATTCAAATGCATGTGTCTCTGGGGGGGAGAGTACTTGTTCATGTCATAGTGGAATGAATGATCTAGAGAATACGAGAATGGTGGTATAAACATCCACGTTTCAGGAAATGGTCGTTCCCAGATGAAGTCTATCTAGGTTGACTCATAGGACCATAGGTTAAAGCTGAAAGGGGCCTTCGAAGTCATTTGGGCCAACCTCCGGTTTTACAGAGGAGGAGACTGTGTAAGTGGTAAAGCAGGATTGGAACTCTGAGCCCCTGGCTCCCGTTTTCGAGGTACCGCAGGTGCACACACCTCTAATTTAAAGCACTTTCGACTTCCACTCGCTTTGCCCAACCCCCTCACCTAGGCATCAGGACATCCCACAGTTAGGAGAAGACAATATCAAAAGGGCAAGAGGGCAGCCCAGCCCGAAGAACCATGGCATGCAGGCCCCAAAGCTCAGTTCGGGAAGAAGGGGTAGGGAAGGGGGCAGGAAAGACTGGGGTCACGCTCTTCCTGAGTCCAGGAGCCAAGGAAGGGAATTAGGAGAGGAGGGTGGGAGAGAGGACACAAAAGCAAGGGGATTGCTCCGGGATGGGCCTGGGGTGGAGGCAGTTACCTATATTTAAGGATAGAGAAGCTGGTGTGGACAGGGGAGAACAAGAGAAAAGTGTCAGGGGAGGGGGGCATAGGGCAGGGCCCTTTCTCCCCACCCCCAAGGAAAATACCACCCCAGCAGCGCTGATCAGCCTGCTCTTAGGACCCTGGCCTGTAGCCTGCCCCACCCCCTGCTGCCTTACCTCTCCAGGGACCTGAAGGACCCAAGCAGCAAAGAAGGGAGAGAAAAACATGGCATCAGGTAGGCTCGGAGCCCCTCTTGAAGCCCCCCCAACAGCTGAGAAGGACAAGTTTGGACACCAGTGTCCCCCCCGGTTTCCCCCCCCCCCCACTCACCTGTACTCGCCGAATGTCTCATCTTTCATCGGCCTGGCCTCAGAATCCACCTGCGTGTCTTCCTTATCCTTGACTAGGGGCATAGGAAAAGATGGCTTCTACTGCTTTCTGCTATTCTCCCTCTCTATCTCCACCCCAGAAACCTGCTCCAACCCTCCAGACAAAGCTCGAAGACCCCCACCTCCAAGAACCCCCCCCAGGGCTCCCACAGCCTCATGGGAAGCGTGACCACATCAGGGCAGAGCCTATTTTGCCTGTCCCTGGAATCAGTCCACCAAGATCTAGCCCTGTAAAAACCCTCATCTCATTCAATCTTCACCACAACCTTCCAGTCAGGTGCTCTTCCTGAAGCGATTGCTTCGTCTTTGACCCCACTCCCCACCCCACCCCCACAGGGCTATCACTGGGGCCTGGAGATGCTCAGCAAGTATTTATTGCAGGACTGAAGGACTGAATGAGTCAGGCAGACACTGCTCCTCCGTCCAGAGCACGAGCCTCTTCCCTTGCCACCCGACTCCTGCGGCCTCTGTTCTGACCCTCTCCGCCCTGCCTTCCCTTCTCTTTGGCTGCTCTTCTCTTCTCTCCCCACCCTTTTCCCAGCAGCATGGAGACATGACCCAGAAGCCCTGAATGGCCTTCCAAGCCTGTCCATATGTGGATATATAGCCACATGCACATACACAGATAGGTGTACATGTGTATTTGCGTGACCATTCATGGGGGGGGGGGGGGCAGCAGATCTTTTTACCTGAGTATTTGCCGCCCTTGCTGCGCTTGATAAAGCAAAGAATCAGAAGGATGAGAAGGAGAAGGATGGTGGCACTTATAAAGACAATAAACCAGCTCTTGGTGGCAAAGTTCCCCGGCGTCAGCTTCACTCGATCTGAGGCGGGAAAGGTCAGAGATGCAGAATCCAGGCCCGAGCCGGGAAACAAACAAACAAAATAGCCATTGGAGAAACTCTCAGAGCTGTCACGGTGAGTGCATACCCTAAAGCACATGGCCAAGGGAAGCGCAGAGGAAGGCCCTGCCCCAGCACACTCTGAAGGAAAGGGTGAAACACTGCCCTCCATCCCCACCAGGCCAGAGCTAGGGGAATGCTCCCGGCTTTCTTGGCCAGACACCTACCTGTGATTTGCACACACTTCAAATGAGCTTGGCTCAGAAACCAGGAGATTTCTAAACCAGATAAATCCTCTAATATTTTTAGAAAGGAAGATTGTACTCTAGAGCCCTGTTTCTTAAGCCGTGGTTCTTAACCCCACGTGGGGGTCTTGTAACTGAACGTGGGGCTGGGAAATTCTGCCTTCTTATCCAGTACATGTTTGGTTTGTAGACCTATTTTACAAACCTATATACCCAGATCATGGAAAATTTCTTGGGCAGAGGTCACCACTGGAAAAAGCTTAAGAAGCCCTGTTGGAGACTAAATGTGAAGAGGACATCCTACTGTAGGGCAGGGAGGGTCCGCACTGAGGTATTCACAGCCCCTTGCTCAGACTTCCTAAAAACGGGCATGCGTTTGCAGCATGTTTTGTGAATCTGAGTAAGCATTCGGCCAGGGACCAAGGTCAGGGTGCGATCTGGGACCAGAGTCAAGGTTCAGTCAATGGGTCAGGGTTTGGTCTGTAATCCCACATTTCAAGCTCATCAGCATGACCTTGTATCGTACCAAAGGAGCCAGAGGCATTCCTGGGCTCAGGAACCCACCTGTGCCGCCGGTTTTCACCTCCATCTCCCTGAAAAGCACCATCTCATCTGTGTAGTTGTAGCCAAAGAAGCAGATGGTGTACTGAGTGTCGGGCTCGAGGTTCTCCTGAATGTAGAATTTCTGACTGTAATTGACATGCTGGGGCTGGATAAACTTCTTACCTTTGGGCAATAGCAGAGGGAGAGAAAGGAAGGAAGGGGAGGACAGCAAATAAACATCCCTAAAGGTATAGGAACCTCAAAGATTGGTCTCACCATTCCCACAAACCATCAAAATGTCCCTAAAGTCCCTCCGACAAACCGGACAGTCGCTGAATGACTCAATGACCAGACAAGTACAATGAAAGGAATCAAAATGGCGGCCAAGCCTGAGACTCCCTAACAGAGCTCCCCCACTAGCTGATGAAGTGAAACTAATAACGATGACAGGGTCAATAAGCAAGCATCGTCATCTGACGCACATTCTCACTTGACCCTTAGAACAAGGAGGATAGCTAGAAAACAATCAGAAGCAGGACAAAGAACACACCATGGTGCCAAGAGTATGAATGGAAGCAGCTCAACAAGGCAAACCAACGGTAGGGACAAATCTCCATCCTGAAGCTATGGCAATGTGCCGTGCCTTGTTCCTCTTGGTAGAGAGGTGGGGGGAGGGGGGCCTATGGTCCTATGGATGTGGAACATGGTATATTCTATAAACAGCGATCTCTGTGTCAGTTGGTTTTGCTCAATTATCTTCTTAATTATCAAAAAATATTCTGGGGCAGAAGGAAGTGAAAGGGATGTGAAAATAAAACATTGATGAAATGTCTTTAAGAAAAGAAGAAGAATCTGCTCTTAGAGGGAGGGAGGAGAGCCCAGAATGCAAAGTTCTGGAGAAAACAATGAGTCTTTTCAAAAGTCTTCCCATTTTTCATCCAGATGAACTTTTTAATGACCTTTGGGTCCTTAAATCAGATCTCAATGACACTAAACAAAGGAGGAGGAAGTTGTCCCAGAAACGGCAGGATGTGCTTGGGAATATGATTGGAATGGGTGGAATGAACTGATATTTCTAACGGAAAGAATATTCTTGAATTCATCCTCTGCCTGAACAAATAATGCCTCTGCTCCTTGTAGCTGCCTGACAACCTTGCGGGAATAAGGAGTCATCAAAAAACAATAAAGCTGTCAGCCCTCACAGCACTGTCAGAATAACATCCCTCACACCATCAGACAAGTTGTAGGATTCTAGATCTAGTGTCGGAAGGGACAGAGACCGTCAAATCCAATGTTCTCATTTTACAGATGGGGAAACTGCGGCCCACAGAGGGGAAGGGATTTGCCCAAATCGTAGTTACCGACAGGTCCCCTGGCCCAAATCCAGTCCTCTTTCTATTGTGGCTCGCTTGTTCCTGCACCTTGGACTGTATATACTCAAAGCCCTTCTCCAGAGTTGAGGTGCTATGAGACCTCGAGTCATTAATGATGATGAAGATGATGGAAGAAGGAAGAAAAGGCATGTCTTCTGTACCCCAAGGTTTGCAGCATGCTTTCTGAGCCTTCTCAGCTTCAGCACAAATCTATTCTCCTGCCCAAGGCTCAGGGAAGGTGAGTGGCTTAGCCTATGTCACATCGCACTGATCTCAAGAGTGAGGGAAAGGTGAGAATGACCGTGTGGATCCCAAGAGATGTTCTCACTCCATTTTGTATTTCTCCGCACTGGATTCTAATTATCCCAATAAAGGGAAGTGGTTCGACATACAATTAACCAAACGAATTAAGAGCCAGCCGGGCTGTAATGAATGGCCAGAGAAGCAGCTTCAGAGTAAGAAAGCCTGGCTTTGAGCCCCACCTCTGGGCCACCCAGGCCGTATGACAGAGCCAGTGCTGACCACAATTCGTGAGGGGAGTCTCCTCCTCAGGGGATTCCCTTACCCGAATGATGACTCCCTTCTCAGGTTCAGACCCTGCCCCTGCCAGAAAAAAGCCCTAAATGCAATTTCACCTTCATACTTTTTGCATGAATAAATTGAAAAATCAAAGAAGGGAAGGGAGGCTTTTTAGTGACTCTTCCCTGATACAGTGCCTGGGCTGCTTCAGAGGACAGTGTGGCCTTTTTGTCCAAAAAAGGGGCATTTGGGAAGCAGACCCACGGGAGTGGCCAGTAAGGGAGGTGGCCAGTGAAGTGGGGGGTCAACAAGGGGAAGAGGAACTGCTGAAGGCTCAAAGGCAGGGCTAGCTCAATGTCTCTTCCTGGGGTCAGGAATGACAAATCCTACTTTGGAGAGCCCCCTCTACCCTGCTCCTCTGTGGGTGGGTGGGTGTGTGTGTGTGTGTGTGTGTGTGTGTGTGTGTGTTTCTCTCTGTCTCTGTCTCTGTCTCTGTCTCTCCTCTCTCTCCCTCTGTCTCTTTCATGTCTCTGTTTCCCTCTGTCTTGTCTCTCTCTTTGTCTATGTCTCTCTCCTCCCCCTCTCTCTCTTTGTATCTGTCTCTGTCTCTCTGTCTCACTCCTCTCTCTCCCTCTCTCTCTGTCTTGTCTGCTATCTCTCTCTCTCTCTCTCTCTCTCTCTCTCTCTCTCTCTCTCTCTCTCTCTCTCTGTCTCTGTCTCTCTCTCTCTCTCTCTCTCTCTCTCTCTCTCTCTCTCTCTCTTTCTCTCTCTCTCTCTTTCTCTCTCTCTCTCTGCCTCTCTCTCTCTCTCTCTCTCTCTCTCTCTCTCTCTCTCTCTCTCTCTCTCTCACACACACACACACACACACACACACACACACACACACACCCTGAAGTACCTTCTACAGATTTGAACCATATCTTGAATGTGACATCATGCTGTCCCTCCTCTGGAGACCAATAAATAGTGCTTGCATTCTCACTGGTCACTGCTGAGATGTTTCCAAAAGTTGGGATCCCTGTGGAATGGTCAGAAGGAGAGAGGGAAACATTGTGGAGAGTGAGACTATAATGTACCCCCTCTTTTCCCGTCTTTCTACTTTACATTCTTCCACTTGGGGATTAGCCCGATGCCCTCACCAGCACAGGTATCCCATTGACTTCCAGGAATCGGGGCTTCCCAGTCCACTTAGGACAGAGGAGGGAGGCCGACCTCATTCCACCCGGGTAGGTGGCAGGTAGCAGGCGGGCCTCTCCTTTCCTCCGCCCTCCCCTCCCTCTGCCCCAGGCTCCTACCTGACTTGAGGATGGTGCTTCCTTCTTGGGTGATCATTTCACCAAGGCCCACTCTGGTGGTGGCTCGAAGCTGGAAGTGATACAGCGCCTGGGGGCTGAGGCCGCTCAGATTGAGCATCAGCATGGTGGGAAGCAGGAGCTCGGTCTTTTTCTCTTTCTCTTCTGTCTCCTGGTTAACTATGGGGATGATTCAAAGAATATACCAACTTAGCACCGCCTTTCCCCCACTCTGAGATTATCTCCTCTCATGATGCAAGCTGCCCCACTCGTCCAGGATTCCTTGGGTCCCAGAACCTGGCTCTTGGTATAACGGTACCCCTTCTCCCACTCCCTGAAATTTTCCCAGTTTAGAGTTATGGCCCTCAGCCATCAGACTGAGCCCCATCCAGAGCCTGAGAAGATTTTTTAAAAGTACTTACTGGCCTCATAAACAAGCTGATAGCCTTTGAGTTCCCCATTTGGGTTGAGAGGAGGTTTCCAGGAGAGTTGTAGGGCTGTATCAGACAGGCGTCGCAGATGCAGTGACTGTGGGCGGTCTGGTACTGAAGGACAAGGCAAAAGACACTCAGAATCTAGCATGGACTGAGGGACCAGGAAGGGCTGAAGAATACGAGACTGGAGAAGACAGGGAGGGAGAGGGAGGGAGGGTCTCACCTCCCTCTTCAGTAAGGAATTGCTTGGTCTCGCTGGGTGGACCCAGGCCCCGACCATTGAACACTTGCACATGTAAGTTATAGACGCTATAGGGCCGCAAGTCTGAAAGGATAGCTTCTGTGGCACTGGCGGGCCTCTCGATGTACATTTTGGAGCTGTGTCTCTTGCTCCTATTCCAGCGGCTATTCACCCACCAGTACGTCACCTGAGGAAGGAAATGGTAGAATGGGTAGGTACTTCTTCCTTGCACCCCGGTGGTGTAGATCTCAGGCCCCTGCTGTGGCCCCCCTGTTGACTCAGACCCTTTCTCCTTCCTTTTAGCCCTTCCCTCCTTCCCAATAGTGTACTTCAGATACTCTCAGAAGGGGAGCACTTTGGGGGGTAGAGGGCTCAGCTGGGTCAACCTCCTTTCCTTTTCCCAACATTGCTTATGGTCTCTTCCATGGCCCCTCCTCAGCAGGCCTTCCCACTTCCCATTCCCTTCCAGTTCCTCATACCCACCCATCTTTTTTGGGCCCCTTACCTTATATCCACGAAGATGCCCTCTGACTTTGTTCAGATCCACAGGTCCCCACTTGATTTTCACTGAAGTTGCATTCAATGACTCAATATCTATTATAGGAATGGCCTGGGGAACTGGACATAAACCCATGGACAGAAGTTGGAGTGTGCCCACCTCTTCTCCCCGACACTGACCCCAGCACTAGAGAAGAGCAAGTTCACACTCTCACCTTCAACACAGGACCCAGCTCTCTTACCCATCACTCAGACTGCTAGCTTTATCTTACATCCACTCACCCTCTTCCACAGGCCAGGTACTCACCATCCTCACCAGAGTAGCCAATGACAATTTGAGGGTCAGGTCCTTTCCCCACTTCATTGACTGCCTGGACCTTGATCTCATAGGGCACAAAGGTGGGCGTGTTAGACACCACAATACTAGAGGCTCTCTCCATAGCCTCCTGCCATTCTGACTCATTTTTTTGACGCCACTGCACTCGATACTTCAATTCCCGTCCATTCCAATCCATCCATTTTAGAGGCTGTGGGGGAATGAGTGAGTGAGGAAGAAGGGGAAGTAAGTGCAGGAGAAAATAGTTTTGACCAAAGATATAAACAAATGGTTCTCAAAAGAAAAGCTGCAAAGTATTCCCAACTGGATGCCAGTGTTCTAAATCACTAATGATATGCACATCAAAAAAAGCCTAAAGTATCACCTCCTACCCTATAAATGGACAAAAATTGGCAATACTCAACACTTGGAGAGGTTGGAGAATGATAAGCACACTAATAAATTGCTATGAAATGGTTCAACCATTTTGGAAAGTTATCTGCAAATATGCAACTAAAGTAATTAGAATATCTGCTTTGAACCAGAGACTCCAACATTGGGCTTATACCCCAAGGAAGCTACAAATAAGAAAGTCCCCATCATACACCAAAATATTTATAGCAGCACTTTTTGTGGTGGCGAGGAATTGGAAACAAAATTAATGCCCGTGGAAACAAATTTGTGGCATATGAGTGTAACAAAATATTACTGCGCAGTAAGAAAGAAGCATGGAAAGAGCTACATGAACTTATACAAAGTAAGCAGAGCCAAGAAAATGAAATGGTCACTATGACAATGTAAATGGAAAGAGCAACAACACACCAAAATTTTTTTAAATGAATATAACAAAATTATAAAGATCAAATAAGGTTTGAATGAAAAGAACACATCCCCAATCCAATCCTTTGTGGAGGAAGAAGGTCCACAGGTGTTACACATCACACATGATTTCAGATTTTTTTCAATGTTTCTAAATCAGTTGTGCTCATTGTTTTCCTCTTTAAAAAATACTCTTGTATATGGGATGGCTCTCTGTGAGGGGGAAGGGAAAAGATAATGACTATGATGATGTAAGAAATGTAAGATATCCTTAAAAACTTATTTTTTAAAAAATCTGACTTGTACAGAGCACAAACTTCCCTCCCAACTCTAGAACTGTGGACTCATAATAAAACTCAAGATCTTTGGACTCTGTTTCCATTTTAAAATCTCTAGAACCTGTTACTCCACCCTCAACCTGATAGAAAATAATAATAATAACATCTGGCATTTTGATAGAATTGTAAAGTGTGCAAAGCCCTGTGTATATACATACATACATACATACATACATATATAATCTCATTTGAAAAAGCTCCAAAAGAACAAAGACACTTCCATTTTTTCTTTGTATCCCCAGCATTTAGCACAGTGGCATTGGACACATGGTATTAGAATGCTTGTTGGCTGACATAATTCTCCTATTTCATAACCCTCAGACCATGCATACGAAAGTGCAAGGGTGGGCGATATAATGGAAAGCACTACTTAGCGCTGGTGCTTTAACCAGGTGAAAGCACTTTTTTTGATAGGATCAGTCAGAAATTAGTAGTAACAGGGCCTGTGCACCCTCTTGAAGCAATCGAAGTCATTGTATAAGAAACTGAGAAGCACATAAGTGTTGATTTGAATTCAGGTCCTCACTCTCTCCACTATGCCACCTAGCCGCCCCAAATCCAATCCTTAGCACTTTGCTTAAAAGGGACAAGTTTTCTCAGAATCAGGGAAAAAGAGATGGCAACTTCTGAATTCCCGAGGTTGGAGCAAAGGAAGAACCGGGCTGTGGTAGAGAAGGGAAATAACAAGGAGAGTTCTTGACTCTATGGGCAATTGTGGGCAGGAAGATGCAGGCAGAAAGGAAGAAGTCCCAAGAAAAAGGTCACTTTCTTTCCCCAGATTCTTCTAATGCCCAGCTATTCGCAGACACTATGCTTGCCGTATCGTTACAATACGATAAAGTGAATTGTGCCTCAGCCACAAAAGACCTGGGGTTAACCAGAAACAGATTTAAAATGTAAGATTAGGCAGAGAATGTAACTTCTGCCTAGATGTTAAGAATTGTTGCCAACTGGGAACTTGGAGTGACTGAACTTTTCATCTAAAGTAAACTCCCAAAAGCTAACAGAAAGAAACCAAGTTGGCCTTAGCTTGCCCCTTGGGTTTTGAATGAACTAATTATTGTCACAGATGTTGCAGTCTGCCAGACATATGCTCCCTTTGCCAGTCATCCGCAGACAACTAAAGCAACTAGGGTCAACTCAACGGATCAAGGTTCACAAAGGCTGTTGCCATGCCATCTGGTGGAAGTTCCCAACTTCCAGATGCAAAGTGCCATCTGTTTGTATCCCAGCTCCTTGGGTGTTACATAAAGTTTTCCTCATTCTTCAGATACTACCGCAGTCTCAGTATCACATGACCCTCTGAATAGGGGATCTATATCCACATTATTCTTCCCTGGCTGGTAGTGAGCTTGTCACGTCAATAAGCACGTACTATGCTAAGTGCTGAGAATACAAATAGGAGCAGAAAGAAGAGAACAGGAGCCCAACCTGGGGGAAAGGACCTGAGCCCTTTCCTTAAAATGGAGGTTCTAGGAGGAACCAACCACTCGGACGAAGAGGCTGCAGGGGCAAAGCGTCCAGTGTCCAGTTAGGTGATGGTCAGAATCTACCGGTGAGTTGTTGTCAGTTCAAACTTGTAACTTTATTCCATTCACTGGCTGAATTTCTCAGTGACTTCCACTGCTCATTCCAATGGGAAGGAACTCCAATTTGTGAATGGGATGCTGGGTCTCCTCGTCACTCCGACCTCTGCTGGCAAACACAACTGGTTTCCTATGACCACCATTCTTGTAGGAGAGGGCTGCTCCTAATCTCTTCAAACTGGCATCCATAGGCAGGGCAAAAGGTTTGCTTTAACATAGCTCAACACTGGTGCCCAAGTAGGACAGCTAAGTCTTTGAAATCTTGTTTATATCTGTCTATTCATTTGTCTCTGACAGGTTTATTGCATTTAAGTCAGGTTTATATTTCTTGTTTCTGTGTCTCTTCAATCATATATTCTCTAGTGAGTTCATTCAATTTTTTAAATCAATTTTTTCAGTGATAACCACCAAATAAATCCTAGAAAAATCCTCAGGGTAAGAAAATAATAATACCTAACATTTACATAGTACCTACTAAGTGCCAGGCACTGGGCTAAGTCCTTTACAGATTTGATCCTCATAAGAATCTTAAGAGGTAAGTGCTATAATTATTCCCATGATACAGTGGAGGAAACGGAGGCAGGCATAAATTAAGTAGCTTGCCTGGGGTCACACAGCTAGTAAGTGTTGATTTGAATTCAGGTCCTCACTCTCTCCACTATGCCACCTAGCCGCCCCAAATCCAAAGATTCTTTGGATCTGGCCAAGTCAGAAGTGCTTCCACCTTTTCTAGGTCACCTTTGAGATAGGACTCACGTGGGGGCTCTACATACAACTGGCAAGTTTTAAAGCATTTTCCTCTCGTCAATCTAACATTTTCATCAAGATCTTCCCACAGAAAGACAGAACAACACTTTCAGGTTGTCCTCGCTCCCAACTACTTTCTCCATCTGTCTCTGGCCTGAGTCCCTGAGATAATTTTGGCCACGCACACAAACTGATAGAATCTGGCTGGGCAGATGGAAGCCATCTTCTGTTAATAACCACCACGCAGATCCAATACAGAAAATCGCTGGCTGTCTAACAAGCATCTTCAATTCTTGGCATGGCATAATGACCACCTTAGGTTTCGTTGTTCAAGGTGTAGTACTTAGCATATCTGTGCAGCTTTCCATTCTTCTTTAGTACTATTACTATGGCTGATGCACATGAACTACTGGATTCTGTAATTATACCATTTGGCAACAGATATTCCCTCAGACAAGGGAATTTTCTAGATCTTCCCTGGAATGGTCAGAAGTCAGTGAGTTGAATCTTACAAGTTCTCCTTTGGGGCCATCCCACTCACGAAAATACATTTGTCTTCTTGCTAAACTCCTGCCCCTCCTCTGGTTCCAGAGAATCTCCCAAATCAAAGTTCTTTAGATCTACTTGGAAAGTTAGTCCAGCACATCCCAGGTATGGATACTTTTTATCTCTGTCATCCAAGGCCAAAAGCAACATGAGGCTGTATAGATACTTCCTTCAAATTCCTTTCGCATGGAATCACTGAAACATGAGGTCCCATGCTCTACTGTATAGGAAGTTAATGTAGTTAGTATTCTTAATTTTTGCAGTCGCCTCTATGTGAAGGCCAATGAATCCAATGAGAATGGATGGAAAGCTCTCATCACTTCTGCTGTGGCTTCTGTTGGGTGTGTAGTAGTGTCATGACCACAGTTATCTGTTACTTCATAGCTATAGTCTCAAGAATGGTCCCAAAGTCACTAAGAACATTTCAAATCTGAGACACTGCCACTGCCATGTCTGATTGACCAAGAACACCAAATTTTTAAGAGATTTGATCCAAAGAAGTATGGTTTTGCCCCTTAAGAGAGAAGAGTCATGGAATTTTAAAGGTCTTGAAGGATAAGAGAATTCTTAAGTTCATCACAAAAGGATGGAAACTCGCATCCCCACCCAAGTCAAGAGGAAGAGATGTTGCTCAACAACATCTTGGCTGCCATAAGGAAGGCTGCTGTCAAAATAGACTAATCTGGATCTTTCCTCACTTTTCTACCTACCCAATAAAGACTTGACAAATTAAAAAACAAACAAAACAGAAATGGGCGACAAGGTCAGGGATATAGTTTATGGATTCTGCAGTGAGTTCTTTCCCTAGGCCCATCTCCTTCCCCAAAAATTGATCCTACAGTCTTCCACATCTATGACATAGTAGTTACATTCTCTTTCTGGGAGCATATGACCTATATGTCATGGTCTCTAGTTTCCTTCTGATGCTGATGTTCATGTATCAGGATAACTTGCCTTCCCTTGTCTCATTACTTTTCTCGGTATTAATGGATTTGTCCCTGGGCCTGATTTTCCCCGCTGTTCCCCATGTTTCCTTCAGGTGAATCGATACCTACAGGACCCTGCTTGGTCCCCTGGTACCCAAATGTGTAAATGTGCACTAAATGACTAGAGTCTTTTGGTCATATATCACATTCCTTAATTCAGCATCCACCAACTTTTTGCCAGTTTATCCCAAGTTAACATTTTTTTCAATACTAAGTCTTATAAATCCCTTGAGGTCATGCCGGCACCATAGTTCTGCAACTACTTGGGCAATTCTGGTCAAGTCTTCATTCCCGGGAGGGATTGCCTGTCTTATTACAGTCTGCATAAGAGTTATCCACCCATGATGGAAATTAAAATGGCAGTTCCTCTCTTCACTGAATGTTTTTTATTTGTTTGTTTTTGTTTTGTTTTTTGTTGGTATTTTTTTTTTTTGCTTTTTTCCCTCCAAACTCAATCAGTTGGCACTATGGTTGTTTGGCCTGGGCCATGGAATAATTCGAGTTTATGGATGCATTCTAAGTTAATGAACCTAGGATTTTTTGTCTACTAATTCTCAAAAGCAAGGTTCAAGCCCTGGAGGCAGGAGGATCTGAGTACAAATCCAGCATCAGACACTTAATATTTACTAGATGTGTGACCCTGGGCAAATCACTTAGCCCCAATTGCCTTGCTAAAAAACAGGGTGTTTAAGACTTTCCATTAAGCAGTCTATTTTGTCAGTGTTAGACGGCCATCAGATCTATAACATTGCTATGGCTTACCCTGCCCAGAACTCTCCAGCATCTTTCTTAAGAAGACTAGAGATCTTCCTAGAAAATGCTCCTTTATTATCTTAGCTGTATATACCAATGTGTACAGTTTGCAATATATTGCCAGAGAAAGCCTCTCTGTGCCTTTTGGAGGATCTAGTCACCTTCCAATGTACTGATAAGGTGGCTCTGTCAGTCATGATGAACCTACCCTTGGATTAGGCCTTGCCATTTGATTTGGGGAAGATTGCCCTCCATGAACATTTATGCATCCTTGGCCTATAAAGTATAGACTCTGAAACACCACTGAAACATATTTCTGCCAGGAAAACTCTGATATTCTCAATAGGGAAAATCTTCAACTATTTTCAAACTTAAGCTTCAATGACGTGCTAAGTCATTTCTACTCAATAATGATGCCTGTGTATTATATATCTCCTCCTGCTTAAATGAAGGGCTTTGAATCAATTTCCAAGTACTATATTCCAGAGGCACCAAACTCATGGTCCACAAAACTCCCCAGTATGTCCAAACCAGATTCAAATGTCATTGAGAGTGCTCCCTTCAGCAGCACATATACTAAAATCGGAACAATACAGAGACGATTAGCATTGGTCCTGCACAAGGATTACATGCAAATTTGCGAAGCATTCCATATTTTTAAACAAAATTTAAAAAGTTATTGGGAAATGTTTAATAAAATAAATTAAAATCCAATACAACATAAAAAATGTGAACTTGTGATTTTCTAAATCAACATGTGGCTCCAGAGATCCCTTTCTATTTGAGTTTAACCCCACTACTATGTGATATCTGATTTTTTTTCAGGTATTTTTGAATGTGTGAATGATTCTGGTAATTCACAGAGCATACTCTACATAAATATTCTTGACCTTGCTTTCATACAGTCCTCTAATTCTCTTAATTTGACCTTCATGAAGTTCACAAATCCTCATTAATCACATGCACTATATTAGTTGTCCCTTATGAATGAATCTCAACCTCCACAAATAGACAATATTTTCTACATCTGATTCTCACACCTTAATGATGTTGCTCCATAATGCCAATTTACCCAATTCACCAATTTGATCCCAACAATAAAAAATAGTAATAACACTATCAACCACAGTTGTCAGATTATAGTGATTATAAAATAATTGTTCTATTAGAAATAGCTCAAAACTAAGATTCTTTTAATAAGAATACTTAAATGATACTGTGAGTAGCAAAATATATAAATATAATGAAATAATATATTAATAATATAAACACTACACAAATATATAAATATATATGTGTGTGTGTGTGTGTGTGTGTGTGTGTGTGTGTGTACAGAAAATCTTGCTTAAAAGGCAACCAGACAGACAAAACAAATTTTCTTTTAAAATAGTATCATTTTTAAACTTCCAGACCTATAGAAGAAAAAATTTGTTCTGGAAAAGCCCTGAATTTGTAACATCTTGCGACAATAATTAGCTCATTCAAAACCTAGGGGACAATCTAAGGTCCACTTGATTTTTCTTGTTAGCTTCGGGGAGTTTACTTTAGATGAAAAATTCTGGGTTCAGTCACTCCAAATCCCCACTTGGCAAAAATTTCTAACACCTTGGGAAGAAGTTGCAATCTCTGCCCAATATTACATTTATATTTGTCTCTAGTTAATCGCCAGCTCCTTTATGGTTGAGGCACAATTCATTTTATTGGAAACATTTGGGTAATAAAACAGTAGGTTATAATATAGTGTCTGTGGGACTATATTAGGTATAGGGATTAGGGATTAGGGATTAGGCAGGAGAAGTTGGGGAAAGAGCTGACCTTTTTCTTGGAACTACTTCCTTTCCACCTGGATCTTCCTGCCCACAATTGCCCATAGAGTCAAGAACTCTCCCTGTTATTTCCCTTCTCTACCACAGCCCGGTTCTTCCAATCTCTGGAATTCAGAAGCTGAGAATCTCTTCTTCCCTAATTCTGAGAAAACTTCTCCCTTTTAAACAAAGTGCTAAGGGGGTGTGCTACTCAGTTTCTTATACAATGACTTTGATTGCCTCACGAGGGTGTACAAGCCCTGTTCACACTCATTTCTGACTCATTCAATTTAAAAAAAAAGTGCTTTCACCTGGTTAAAGCACCAGAGCCAAATGGGGTGTTTTCTATTGTATTATATACTCTTATTATATTTTATATTACATATCATTATATATTTCTATTATATTCTATTATACTCTTGAAAAAGGAATTTGGGGATAGGGCAGAATCTGAGGGTGAACTGGCTTTGGTTTGGTTTTTGGTTGTTCTTTTTTAGTTTGTTTGCAATGCAACCAAAAGAGTTAAAGAGTTGCCTGGAATCCTGAGAGGTCAGATAACTTGCCCAGGGTCACCATCTGATGTGTATCAATGTCAGGACTTCCATACTTCTAGACTGGCTCTCTATCCATGCTTTATACTATCTTGCAGAGACAGTGGCATGTTTTCTGACTGATGCATGGAACCCTAATAGTATTTGTTATAAAAGTTTTTCCTCTTCTCCACTTCCAGAAATAACAGGGGGTTTTGAGAGAGGAGTAAGAATGGGAATAGGGAAGCCAATGGCTTCCTCATTAGTAAAACTAGAATTATAAATGGCCAGGCAACCTGAGTTCAAGGCACTTTGGAGGTGGGAGATATTCAATTCCAAATTGGTATAAAGGTATTCTGGGATGGAAAGGCCATTTCCATTTAAAGACCATCATCGAACAAAACAATGGAGCTAAGATTCCAACATGGGCTGCTGAGGAGTCTGGGGGGATTTAGCTAAAATTGGATTAGCAGATTTGCAAAATTAAATACCAGTCCAAGGTGGTTAAAAATTTTGGGCTCTCTAGAGCACTATTAAGAACAGCGCTCTATTCTTGTCCTTTCTGAATAAACCCTGGAAAATACAATGACCTGAAATATATTGTTGGCAGGAGTATTCAAATCCAAGGAATACAAATTACCAGGCTAAGAATTTTTTATTTGACAAGATCTGCTGGGAAAACAGAAGATTTCCACAGAAATTAGGTTTAGATCAATATCTTAAATTAGAGGGGTCAAACACAAAGCACTCCTAAGTATAGCCAAATACTCCTAAATATAGCCAAATCAGATTAAAATGCCATGTTTCAAAGAATAAATAAAATACATTAAAACATAGATAATTCTAATATATGGCCTTCTAAAGGGATCCTTATGTACAGTTTGATAGCCCCCCATTTCGATTTGCGTTTGACTTCACTGCTCTGTTCACACACAACATACTCCAAATGGATATTTCATTGAACTATAAAAGGTGACATAAAAATGTACAGGAGAACAGAAGGAAGTATCTTCTACATCTATGGCTAGAGTGAGAATTCTTAATCAAACAGATAGCTATGATTTTTTTTTAATCCAGAATAGTGATTTCATTTGATTTAAGGAGCTTTGAATGAGGAAAGTCCCTCTATTAATGTAAAGTACTTGCAACTGTTCTGTAACTTAGCCTTATAGTCTTGGGGTGTCAGAGGTCAGGTGATTTGTTTAGATCACAGGACCAGTATGTGCCAGAGTCCACATATTTCTGACTGCATGGTTGACTTTCTACCTACTATTATATTACTCTTGGAGGTTAAAAAAAAAAAAAAGTAAGATAAATTTTCATTATTTTAAATGTAAACAAACAAAATCAATACAACTAAAATAAGAAAGGAGGTTGTTTTTTTGAGGAAAAAAAACATTTACCATGAATGTATCTGCCAAAGGGAATTGATACAACCACATATGAGCAAGAGTTATTCTCCTAATGTATTGAAAAATATGAACAATCAGATTTTGCAAGAAGAAATGCAAGTTAGTAGCTACAGAAGAATATTCCTAATCACTAAAGTAAGAGGAATGAAAATTAAATCAACTCAACTTCTACTTGCAACTCTCAGACTGACAGAAATAACAAAATGTCCTATCTTTTTCGCTTGTGAATAAACTCTAGGAAATGCATTGTCCTTAGAATATGCTGGTGGCAGGGACAAGAAAAGAAAGAGGTAGTGAGTACTAGATTTGGGCACCGAGAAGGAGAAAAGGTCATTAGGGAACCAGTGATAAAGATTTTGGAACCTAAAGAACTAAAGCAAACTCAAGAGACCACAAAAGTTTAGAGATCAATGAGATATAGAAGGTTGTAGGAAACTTGGGCCAAGGATACTGTCCCTGTATCGCTTCCAAAATGGCCTGAGACTTCTGGGAAGTTGCTTCTACCAGCAAGGCCCAGGGCAAACCCTTTGGGACATTAGTTCATCCCATTAACCTCTGAGACTTTCTCCCTCTCCAACTGCATTAATGATGACCCTTCTTCAGACGTATTAAATTCTGGATAACATTTGCAAAAAGCCCCTCCTACCCAAGGCTCACTCACCGTCCAAGTAATGACCATATTGTTGGTCTCGTTCCCTTCCCCCTTGACATCTGTAGGATTCTTCTCTGGTACTGAAACATAAAA
Organism: Sminthopsis crassicaudata; assembly: GCF_048593235.1. Classification (NCBI taxonomy): domain Eukaryota; kingdom Metazoa; phylum Chordata; class Mammalia; order Dasyuromorphia; family Dasyuridae; genus Sminthopsis; species Sminthopsis crassicaudata. The sequence continues at coordinate 72,809,632 of NC_133623.1, forward strand.
TACTCATTAATATCCCAGCCCTCCCCTTGCTATGGAGAAGGACAGGGGAAGTACGGGACCTCCTTTTAACCTCAGGCACTAGGTTAAAATCAGAAGAGTTGGCCAGGACTTAGTCCAAGCTCTGCCATTTAGTAACTGGGTGGCTTTGTGCAAGCCCATCGCCCCACTTGTAAAAGGAAGGAGATTGTGCTCTAAGGACTCTCCTAGTTCTGACATTCCACTATTCTTTATTTCTTTGTCTTTGGGCACCTCCCTCCTCTGTACCCCAGTTCACCTGATTTGGGGGTGATAAAGAGCTCCGAGTCAGGACTTGGCTCGCTGGTACCATACTTGTTGCTGGCTACAACACGGAAGTTGTAATGGATAAAGGGAGACAGCTTGAGCTTGGTTGAGGTCTCATTCCCAGGTACTGTGGCCAGGGGGTGCCAGAACCCAGGGTCCAAGGTTCGGTCCTCAAAATAAATGTTGTACTCTGCCGGGGAGCAAAATAGCAGCCAGTCAATGGATGCTTCAACTCCACAGGGAAGAGGAGGGCCTCGGTACTCTACTAACTGGGAACTCCCAGGACGACACACAAAACTCAGAGAATAAGACAATACTCTATGGGGCAGAGAAAGGGCCCACCTCTCTGTGGAGGTGGAGGGGCCATAGGTTTTGGACGTTGCCCCTTTTTCAGGCTTTTCCCAATATATTGAAGGATTGTGCTGATTTTTTTCCTTAAAAAAAATACTATCTGTTATTATTTGGGGGTGTGGAAGAAGGAGTACTGGGGAAAACTACCATGACGTAAAAATAATGTCATAAATTGTCAAATAAAATTGACAAAATAATGTCAATAAAAGAGGGCGACAGATAGATGATAGATAGATGGCTGGATGGATGAAGAGATGATAGATTTAAAACAAGAAGACACAAGGCTAAGACCAAAGTGGGAGGCTGGGGCCAGGTTATGGAGGCCTGACTGAATTACCACCACAGACTGGGGGTCTACAGATACTGGAATGGCCAGGGTCCAACTGGCTAAAGCTCTGGTGTTTGGATTTTATACTAAGGATAGTGGGGAGCCATTGAAGTTTGGTGAGCAGGAATAAAAGAACCGCGCAGAGGGAAGATGATTTCAGGAGAGAAGAGACCAGAGGCGGGGAGACCAGGAAGGAAGTCATTATAGAAACCCAGGAGAGAGATGATAAGGGCCTGAACCAAGTTTGGGAGCCATGGGAATAGAGAAGGGATAAAACCAAGAAATGTAGAAGATAGAGATGAGAAGAGGAGGATACAGCTTTTCTCTCAGGTCTTTCTCTCTCCCATCTCTCCTCCAGTTCTGCCCAGGTCCCAGCTGGGAAAGAATGCCTATGCCAAGATATCTGCACCCACTCTTGACTGCTCGGGCCACTGAAGGTTGTCTCTGGCTGACAGTATCCAGGTACAGTGAAAGTGGCTTCTATCTTCCCCTCCACTGTGGGCCCCTCTCCTTTCTTGCTCCTTTCTCTAGTGAAACCCTTCAGTTGTGGGTTTTTAACCATATGGCATGGTTTTCCATAACAGCTGGCCCTTCTTCTGCCTGTTGCCTGTGGGTGAGACCAGACTGGGCATTCTCTATGGGGTGGGCCTAAGCCCCTCGGTGTTCTGTGAAGTCTTTAGTGTATGAAGGAAGGGGAGGAGGATGGTCTGGAGCCAATATGGCAAGACAGATGGCAGAGCTTACTCTCAATGGGTGAGTTGTGTTCCTCTGCTGGGCTCCAGGACAGCTGGACTTGAAAATCCTTCTGTTTATACAGCTCTACCTGACCCACAGGCCCAGGGCTCCCTATAAATGGAAGATGGGTATGTGAGTCCAGGGGGTAGGCAGGATGCCCTCAGTGCTCTGAAGGGCCCAGAACAGCCACCCCCCATCACCCTCCCACAGTCCCTTAGACAAAGTGTCCGTCCACAGCAGCCCTGGCTCTATACCCGCTCTGCCTTCTGATTGTAGGACTTACCCACCACCAGGAGTTCAGCCTTTTTCTCTACTGAGTCCAAGGCAGTCTTGACCACACAACTGTAGTTACCCTGGTCAGAATAGTCCAAGTTCGTAATGATCAACTCCTCTTCCTTTAGGATGTACCTGGCACAAAAGAGGGCCCAGATCGGCTTCAAAAACTGCCCTTCCCTGTCACAGAGCCCTGGGTCTGATGAGGAAACCACAGTCCTTAGTCCTCTTCATAGTCCCTTCCTCACTTTCTTTGCTCCCGGCGTTGAGGGGGGCACCACAAGGGCAGGGCCCTTCTGTGCTTTCTATCTCTTCCTCCCCTTCCAAGGCCTGCAAAAGTGAGCCCAGACCCTAGGAACTCCCTCGACTCACTTGTCATCACTGAAGAGGTCCTTGATGTTTTGATCATTCCAGTACCAATTGATTTGAATTTCCAGGGAGGGGTCAAAAGACACATGGCACAGAAACTTCACATTCGAGCCTTTCTTGACAGTCTCGTTGTGGGGACCCTTCTTGATCTGGGTGGCCTCTGGGAGAGAGAGCAACAGCAGTTACCCTGGGCCCATCTGGGCCGTCTGGCCCCTTTTCCTTGAGGACAGCTCTAGTCATAAAGATGGGGACAAGGAAAGACTGTGCCTTAGATGCAAGGGATTGGGGCCCAGACTCTTGAAGGTGAGTGGGCAAGGAGTGCTGACCTTTGACCTGAAGATGAGCCTGGATAGAAACGGTGTTTTGATCATTGTCAGCCTCACAAAAATAGGATCCTGTATCATTAATCTGAAGGTCCCGGATGGCCAAAGAACCATTGGCAAAGGGGACAAAGCGTTCATCCTGCAGGACTGTGGCTCGATCCCGAGTTAGCCTAAGGATGGAAGGAGATGGGGTGAAGGGAGACAAAGACATAAGGATCTCAATCGCCTTACTTTCGTCGCTGAGGGCCTCCAGTGCACCATTCTGCTCAGCCCTGAACGTGGGTAGCTTTCAGGAGTTTGCACCATTAAAATGGATCCCTAGCTCCTGGAGGGGGGGGGGGGGCATATTTTCCGTTAACCTTTAATGGGTAACAATATAAATGCCCACAGTTTGGCACACGCGGCCTTAATCCATCAGAGGCCCACGATGGCTCATTCATCCCTGGACAGCCTATCACTGATTGGCTGTTTGATCTTGAGCCATCATTCTAGGCCTCAGTCTCTCCAAATGTCACAGGAAAGGCCACATTCCCTTCTTCTCTGCCTGGAGCTGGTATTTTTTTCCCTCAAAAGCAGACTTGAACTATATCCCTTCTCCTGTGGTGCCAGGAGCCCTCCCCCTTCGGAGCAGTCAGGACTCTCACCACTGGATGCTGGGCATGGGCACCCCAAAGGCATTACACAGCAGGTAGGCAGTGCTGCCTTGGACCTCCCGGTAAGTCTTGCTGTCTGGAGTCAGGATCTTGGTGGGCAGCTCTGGGGATGGGGAGAGACACGAGAGACAGACACATGTCAGGGATCCCGGAGAGGTTTCCGAGCTGAGGCGGGGAGGTGATGGAACGGAGAGGGCAGAGGGGATCCTGTGATCTAGCACCCGCATCACTTGTCTGGCTTCAAAATCTCTGACCTTCCAAGATTCCCCATGGCCAGCCCTTGGCCTAACATGAAAGACTCTCAGTCTGGCCCCTTCTCTGCCTCTCCTTAGTCTGATCTCCTTGCCTGTCCCCCTCCCCCCAGCCCCTCCACATTTGCTCTTATGGCACGCTGACTCCCCACCCCAGAATGGCCTTTATCTTCTTCTCCACATTTAGCCAACACTCCGAACTTCCTTCAGGTCCATCTCCGGGAAGCCGAGGTCATGTACTGGCTCCCTCAGAATGTGGCTCCTTACTCCACTTCCTTTTCCTACCTCCTCTTCCCGCATCATCCCCTAGCCCAGAAGTAGAATAATGAAGTCACGTCCAATGTCGGGTTCATTCGTTGAACCCCAAGGATGGGAAAGATGGGGGCTGGGGAGTGGAATCAAACCAAGCAGCTAGGGGAATTAGCAAATCATGGAGACAGGGTAAAAGAGTGACAGGGGACAAAAGTTAGGGACAGGCAAGGGTAGGAGACGGGGCCGGGGGCTCAAGAAAGACACTCACGGACAACAAAGATGTAGGCATTGGCGAGCAAGAGCCCGTGCTTGTTTCTGGCCTCACACTGAGTCACCATGGTGTCATTCGGCTGCACGTTACTCAGGATCAATGCTCCTCCTTGAACTCTGAGCTTGTCATCCCTGGTCAGATCTAGAGGCAAAATGGGGCATGCTGAGCTAGGAAGACATGGTCCCGATGTCTCCGCCCCGCCACCCCCATCCCACTCATCACGCCCTTCCCACCATCCCAGCCTCGGAGCCCCTGCTCACTTTCCAGCGACACCCCATTGATCCTCCAAGTAACCATGGGGCGGGGCCTGCCCTGGACTTGGCAGTTGAGTCGAGCAGTCTCCCCTGGTGCCAAAACCAGGCTTTCGGGCTCCTGCAACCAGTATGGGGCAGCTGGTGGGAGGGCAAGGGTAGGTACTGAGTGACTTGGCATGGTATTCTACCATCCTCCCAGCTCCTGCTCCCTGCCATCCACACTGGCACAAAGCACACACGGCCTGAGCCAGGGTAGAGGTGGAATCACTGATCTTGCTCTTAGCTACCCACCCAGGATGCCATTCAGTCTGAGGAGTCTAGGTCAGTAGATGGAATAAGGTCAATCTGAGAATCTGAGTGGCGATAAATTGTGCCTTGGCGGGCAGGGGTTGTATCAAATAGAAACGGGCCATGTGCTAAGGATAACAAGCATGACGTACTAGCTGGGGGTGAGGGGAAGGGCAAGGGGTGCTATACCCTCAACAGTGACATAGTAGACATGTTGCGCCATCCCCAGGGTGTTCTCAGCCCAACAGCGGTACTCCCCATCGTCCTCCTCCTCCACCCTCACCAGACGCAGTGTCTTATTGAAGTTCTGGTAGGTCACTCGGCCTGCCTGCATCTGGTTGCTTGGGTATGACCACTTTATAGTGGGCGTGGGGCTGCCCGAGCAAAGAGGAAGGGTTGGTATGAGTCACCTTTCCCAAGCCCCACTCCTCCTCCACAGCTTGCACCGATTTCCCTTTCAGACCCCCTCCCCTCTCTCCCCAACCCCATTTCTGGAGTTCTTCTCCATCTGCAGTCCAATCTGGTATAGGACTGAGGGTCTCCAGGGAATAGGGGGCAAGTCAAAGATCCGGTGCCCAGTGGTAAAAGAAGTGGGCACCCTCCTTGCCTGAGAAGCCCTGGGTACTCTGTGAGGTGCCCAGCCCTTCCCCCAGGTGCCCCACAACTCACAAGCCCTCAGCGATACACTCTAAAACCAGAGGCTGGCCCCGCAATGCCACCAGACGGCTGGTCAAACCTTCAGGCAGGAGCAAGCGTGGCCGGCGGTAAATCATATTGTTAGCTGGAGGGGGCAAAAAGGAGGGGTGGTCACTTTTCTATCCAGTGCTGCTTTTTCCAAAGTCTGATGGGAGTCAGGGAAACAGGAAAAGGAGCCAGCATATGCTCTCAGAATCCTTGGACTTCCTGCCTCTAATCTCGGGCTTTCTGAGCCCTGCTTCAGGCTGCCCAAGTCCTTGCCTTGCCCATAATACTCAGCCCTTTGTGGGATAGACCCAAAGACTATAGAGGCATAGAGTTTGAGGTAGAAGGGATCTTAGAGGTCACTAAGTCTGACTCCCTTTTTTTATAGAGGAAAAAATCTGCCATCCACGGAACAGAAGTGACTTGCCCAGGAGTACACAGCTAAGAATTTTCAGGAGAATCTGAACTGAGGCCTTCTGTCCTCCAAATCTACTTGAGAATGCGTGAGCTTCAGTGGGCACCAATCACCAATACTCCCAGGCCAAAGTCATCCATTTATCCATTTGCTCAACAAAGCATTTATTGGGCACCTACTTTCTGGTCAGCTGTCCTGGGTGCTAAGGGGGATTTTTTAAAAGGCTAAGACAAAAATAAATAATTATTAATAAAAATAAATTCATAAATTGATGGTATAAATATATAAAGAAATATAAGTATGAATGATTTAAATAAATTATTAAAAGACTAAGACAAAAATAACTATTGATAAAATAATTTAATAAATTAAGTATAGAAATAAATGTAGGTATAAGTAAAAATAAACAAAAATGATTAAATAATTGTTCATTAAAAATAAGTTGATAATAAAAATAAATACAAATACATAAATAAAATATAATGTGTAAATAAACTAATTAATAAAAATAACTAAAAGGCTAAGGCAAAAAATTAAAAGAATTGTTAGTAAAAATGAATTAAATTAACGATATGAATAAATAAATATAAGTATAAATAAAAATGATTAGAAGGCTAAGAGAAAAATAATTTTAAAATTATTGGCAAGAGTTTCAATACATTAATGGAATAAATAAACATAGCGATGAGTTAATAAAAATAAATGAATAAATTAATTTTTAAAACTAAGGCAAAACAAATAATTGCTTATTTAAAATAAGTTAATAAAAAAAACAAATATAAAGACATAAAAGTATAGATAAAAATAATTAGTAAAAATAACTAAAAAGCTAAGACAAAATAATTAAATACGTGTTAATAAGAATAAATTAATAATGTGAACCAATAAAGATATGTAAATAAGAATATGAATAAATATAGGTATGAATGAACAAAAATTAATTTTAAAGGCTGACAAAAATAATTCGATAATTATTAATAAAAAGTCGATAAACATAAATATATAAATAACATTAATAAAGTAATTTGAATTAAAATAATTTAAAGGTTAAGATAAAATTAAATAATTATTAATACAAGTAAGTTAACAAATTAATAACATAAATACATGGATAAATATACAAATAATATGATATGAATAAATATAAATGAATAAAAACCATTTCAAAGGCTAAGACGTAAGCCTACAGTCGTGGGAGAAGACCAGGCTCCTACACGGGAAGCAGAACAAGCTTCTGCTTAGCAGTGGGCTAGGTGAGGTGGTCCAAAGGTGAGGAGTTGTGGACGCTGGGGAAGCAGAGGAAGGCTTCCTGAGAGTGCGGAGATCTGGGCTGGGCCTGAAGAATGGGGAACACCTGGGGTAGGTGCAGGGCAGTGAGGAGCACGTGGAGGGGGGTGAAAAGGGACGTCGGAGCCAAAGGGGCCAGAAGTCTGGGATGCGCGAGCGATGATGAGCCAGGAAACAGCAGGAATATGCTGGAAATGCCGGCTTGCTAGGATATCGAATGCCAGATTTTATGGCCCCAAAGGAGAGATCACAGAATCACTAAGTCACCTCAGAGCTGAAAGGGACCTCGGCCGCACAGCCAAATAAGAACGTCTTCTACAGTATGTTCAAGCGGCCTTTGCCGAAAGCCTCCAGGGAGGCCACTCTCACCCCCCACCCCCACCCCAGGAAGCCCTTTCCACTTTTAGCTAGCCCCCGCCGTTCAAGCTCCTCTTCGCCATTTGAAACATCCAAAGTTCGTCCAGCCGATGGTCATTCAGACGGTCTCAAGGTCCTCAGGAGCCCGGGATGTTTTGCAGCTTATCTTTCCTAAAATGTCACTCCCATGAAGATATGGGTTCAAATCCAACCTGCTGCTTCCTTCCTACTTTCCTGACTTGGAGCAAGTCCATTCCCCTCCCTGAGCCTCAGTTTCCTTATCTGTAAAACGAGGCAGTTGGCTCAGATGTCCTCTGAAGGACCTTCCATCGATAGGCTTAGGAATCTCGGGTCCTACTTAAACAGTAAATGCTTTCAGACAAGGAGTAAGAGAAGAGCTCAAGGGAGCTGGAGCCCGGAGTGCAGGAAATACTAAAGATTCATTTCCCTGACAGTTGGGGGGGTCAGTGCTCCCCTCCCCCAACACACACACCCCCCTGGAGACTTACTGGGTTTGACCCTGAGGTCAATGGGCTCCTTCTGCATGATAGTTCTGGCCCCCAAGAAGTGGGCATGGCAGATGTAGTCCGAGTGGCTGTCGTTGGTAAGCACATTGGCGAAGTAAAGGTTTCCGTTTTGGCCCATGGTCACCCGTTCATCCTGTGCGATGTGGAAGATCCCTGCGCAGGGGAGAGTCACAGCACGCAAGGGTCATGCCCGGATGGCCTAGCTCCTCCTCCAGAATGTCCTCCCAGATGGCAGCCCATGGCCATTGTGCCCGCAGAGTCCCTGCCCCAGTCCCCTCCCTCTGTTCCACCGTCTGACTCTGGGCAGAGGCAAGGCCAGCCTGCCCTCCAGGGGCAAGAGCCACTCACTGCTGTTCATCCAGTAGATTCGGGGCTGCACAACGCTGGCCGGAGGATTACAGGGCAGGACCACGGACTGACCTTCCTCCACCTCGAAGGGCTGCACCTTCTCCTTGGGCCACTTGGGGGCGCCTGGGAGGAGGTAGAGAGAAAGAGCCCAGCTAGGGAGGTGGGGGAAAGTGAAGAATGGGAGCTTCTAGGGGGAGTGGGAGAGTTCCAGCAAAGACAGAGCACCCTGGGCAGATCCACTAGACACAACTGAAGGACTGGCAAGGGAGCCCTGGGATGGGAGGGGGCAGGACTGGGCCCTGGGATGGGAGGGGGCAGGACCGGGGCCTGGGATGGGAGGGGGCAGGACTGGGCCCTGGGATGGGAGGGGGCAGGACCGGGGCCTGGGATGGGAGGGGGCAGGGCTGGGGCCTGGGATGGGAGGGGGCAGGACCGGGGCCTGGGATGGGAGGGGGCAGCACTGGGGCCTGGGATGAGAGGGGGCAGGACCGGGCCTGGGATGGGAGGGGGCAGCACTGGGGCCTGGGATGGGAGGGGGCAGGACCGGGGCCTGGGATGGGAGGGGGCAGCACTGGGGCCTGGGATGGGAGGGGGCAGGGCTGGGGCCTGGGATGGGAGGGGGCAGCACTGGGGCCTGGGATGGGAGGGGGCAGGGCTGGGGCCTGGGATGGGAGGGGGCAGGACTGGGCCCTGTGATGGGAGAAGCTCCTTTTAGTGCCCCCTGAATTCTGGCAGTCTCCAGGAAGGTCCTGCTTCCCGAAGCTGGGAGGGAGCTGGGATTCCCCAGCTCCAGCCAGCATCAATCTCCAAGCCACCACCCTCTGCACCAAGCCTCATTCCCCTCTTTCCAGTTACAAGTTTGGGGGGGGGGGCCATAGCCACTGGCAATCCAAGAGGAGACCTGCGGGGAATGGCAAGACTCCTTTACATCAGCCTGACACAGAAACCATGGCAACCATTGCCATGGCAACATGAGGGGGGCTAGGGCTCAAGGGAAGTAAGTAGCTGAGGGAGGACGAAGAAAGAAGCCCAGGAGAGGGACAGAGGGGGAAGGTGGTATAATTGGAGGGGGGCTTGCAAAGAGGGGGTGGGGTCAGAGGAGGAGAAAACAGAAAATGGGGGGAGAGAGAGAGAGAGAGAGAGAGAGAGAGAGAGAGAGAGAGAGAGAGAGAGAATACCAAGAGACAAAGGGGTCTGAAGGGAAGAAAACAAAGGCGAGGGGAGGAGTGGCTAAGGCAGGACTAACTAGAGACTTGTTATGGATTCAGGCACTGCCCATGCCTGAAGTCTCCGGGAAAAGCATCTGTTGCGGGTCCCAGGGCTCCCCACCCTCCTCCAAGCTTGTCAGGGTCCTCACCCTCAGCCACAAGCTGGATCTCATGGGACATAGCCGTGCCCAGTCTGTTGCTGGCAAAGCATCGGTAAGTGCCCTGGTATCGATGGGCAAAGTTGCTGTTGTTGCCAGTAATGGTGAAGGACCCAGAGTTCATATGTGTGATCACACCAGGCTCCTTCTCAGGAGAGAAGTGGATGTTTTCCTTAGTCCAGCGGAACCTGAACCCAAGAGAAAGGGAGAAGCGTGAGCAAGACTGAAAGGCATGAGAGGGCAGGGGTGGTACAGCGGGATCTGAAGGGGAAGGGAGAGCTCTTTGCCAACAAGCGCATGGACTGGGAGGCCAAGGGCTCCAGATCCCGGGAGGGAACCCAGAGGAGCCGGTGTCGGGTCAGAAAGGGGAACCAAGAGGTCCGAGCTGAGAAAGGCCCAAGATTCAGCCCGGGTGTGCAGTTACTCACTGGACTTCAGGCTTGCCACTGGCCTCACACTTGAGGCTGATCTCATCGGTGGGGAAGACAACCAGCCGCTCCGGGGACTGCTCTGTGATGTTAGGGGGCTGCATCACTGCCAGAAAAAAAGGGGGGAAAATGAGGGCGCAGGCCTCAGAGCAAGGGCGGTCTAATCTAGCCGATCCCACGGGCCCCCACAGGCCTTCTCGGCCCCTCCCGGACTTCATTGTTCTACTCCCCCTTGGGTTGAGCAGGAGAGTTTGTACGTGTGCGTGGCTGTGCCTGAACCGGTGAGTCTCACCTGGGACCCCGTGAGCGTTCTGTTCTCATCTGCATGTTATGAGCAGCTCATGAGGAAGTATGTGCTTGGCCGTGGGGAGGGGAGAGGGGGCGGCCCCGCGTGCTTGGGCTGAATCTGACCACGGGACAGGGAAGCTGGGAGGCCCACGGTGCCACGAAGGCCTGGGACTGCGGCATGCACGGCCCAGAGCCCGCATTTCCCTCTCTGCAAACGAGTGACTTTCCATGGCTTGCCAGGTGAAAGCCCAAGCGCTTGTTTGCTTTTCCAATCCCTGTGCACCCTGGTCTCAGCCGCCTTTTCAGTTTCATTCTATATCAGTCCCTCCACCACTTTGCAGTGCAATCATACAGGTCTTCTTCACGTTCCTTAAAACAGTGTCCTCCAGCTCCCATCTCCGTCTCCATGCCTTGGGATTGGCTTTTCCCGGAACACGCTCCCTCTTCATGCCTGCCTTCCTTGAAAGCTCAGCTTAAGCACTGTCTCCAAACCTTTCCCGATCCTCGCGGCTGCTTGGGCCCTCTCTCCCTGTCTGCTCTTTCTTCTCCACATAGATACGTGGCATCTTGCCCCCCCCTTGTCTCTGTGTCCCCAACACTTAGCACAGCGTCTGATACTGAATAGCTGTGAAATGTTCCATGAGTGGATAAGGAAAGGGAAGGGTGGCCTTCTCCCCCACTTGAGGGGAGGACCTCAGGGTCTAGAAGAGAAAGGGGTGGCCAGGTACTAACACTGTGGTAGGGGGACTCTCTACTACCCCTGACCCCAAACAGATACTTACTGTGTTTGTGGTCTGGGAGATCCCCGCAGCGAGAAAGACAGAGGATACGAGGTTAGACATGATCAGGGCAAGAAGGAACAGCCCCCCAGGCAGGAGCACGGCTAGGGAAGCATGCTGGAGTACCAAGGGGCGGCTAGAGATGCACAGGGGAAGCACGGAGGACTGAACTCCGGGGGCAGAGTGCTCGCGCTGGACTGACACTATTTCCCCCTTTGTAAAAAGGTCCTAAATGGTCCTAAAATTCCTTCTGGACCCTTCCCACAAAGCATCCCCAGACACGTGAACACGCATGTGTGAACATGGCAGAGCACTCTGCCTGAGTATGTGGACCCCCCGGAGACATTTTGGAATACAAGGAAATGGCACAGCCCTGGGTCGGGGGAGGCAGCCATCCCCTTGGGAGTTCTGGGGGACCTTTGGACAGTAAAGACTGTAGGAGCTAAAGAGCAAGGCAAAGGAGGAGGGAAAAGGGGGAAGAAGTAGGAAGGGCAAAGAGAAAAGAAAACCAAGAAGAGTGAGATGTCGAGAAAGAAAGTAAGGGAGAGGACTAGGCAGAGAGAAAAACCAAAGCAATGATGGGGAGGACAAAGAAAAGGGACAAGGCGAAAAAGGATAGAGAGAGACAGGTGGGAAAAGAGAAAGGGAGACAACAGGACAGAGACATAAAGAAGGATGGAGAAAGGAAGCGGGATAAAAGGCCGGAGAGAAAAAGGGATGGAACAGAAAAAAGAGCGAGGATTTGACCAGAGGAAGGACCAAAGGAATGACAGCAAGGGAGAAAGACACCCATCCACCCATCCCCTCCCCCATCCCCACCCAGTTGTTTGGGGAAAAAGATAATGAAGCTCGGCTCCCCTCTCCCCCCCCCCTGCATCCTTCTTAATCCAATTAGCACCACCGTGGGTTGGCTCCCAGTCTTCAATTACCAGAGGGGGGAGGGCTGGAGAAGCAATTAGGCAGCAGCTTGTGGGGGAGGGGGGCTACACTCAAGTCCTCCTTGGAGCCCAGCTTAGAGCCTCACCGAGGAAAACGGAGGGAAGTGGAAAGGTGGGTGAGGAGGACAGTGGGGAATGGGCAGGAGAATCCATGGAAGGAGACAAAGAAAGGGGAGCGCTCGGGGGAGGCAGGAGGCGCTGAAGAAAGAGGAGGCGAGCAGAGCCCCTGAGGGTGAGGGAAGGGGCTCCCCAAATCCCCAGTGAAGCTTTCAATGGCAAGAGGGGCCCTCATCTTGCTCTTGCAATTTTCTTTTCAATAGTCCTTTGTATAAATATAAATAAATAAATATATAGAATATAAATAAATTATAAAGTATATAAATAAATATAAATAGTCCTATTTATCTTTGTGTTGATAGAACCATACGTTCCCAAATCCAGAAAGGACTTTAAATCCAATGACCTTCATTTTACAAATTACTGACTCCCAAAGAGAGAAAGTGACTGGCTCAAGGTCATACAGTGCCCGGCCGAGGGGGGCTGGATGGGCTTCTCCATGCCCAGGTCAGCCCTAGGTCTACACTGGCCTTTACATTTGAGTTTGTTGATGTGACCATCTGCACGGATGCATACGTGCCTCCCCGGCTCCAAGCCCCCTGATGGGCAGATGCCCAGAGCCTCTCTTCACCTCCCCTCATACCAATCCCAGACACCTCCCGTCTGCCCCCTTCTCCATCAGGGTGTTATTCCCATGTAATTCCAGGCCTGAAACACAGCTGCCTCACGCAGGGCGGGGCTACGGGGGAATTCTAACAACTGTGTGAGCCTGGAGCACATACACACACTTACACGCACGTTCACGCACGGAAGCGTGCACACAGAGAGGCACAGAGCCCAAGCAGCCTCCCCGCTTGAACACACGCAGGCGTTTCTGCAGCCTGCAGATCCTCTCTTCCACTTCGCAGATAATAACAAGGGCAATAATAATCATTCATAATAATGCCGCGCGTGGTCCAGTGCCTTTTATTTTAAAGGTGACCTTTTCTGTCTGTGATCTCATTGAATCATCCCCGTTTCTGTGGCTGGATTGGCCAGACTGGCTAGACCATCCCATTTAACAGATGGGGAAACTGAGGGCTGGATCCTATTTGTCTAAGATCATACAGCAGAGCTAGGACCAAAATCCAAATCCAGTCTTCTGACCCACTTTTTGTTCCATGTTCCTGCTGACTGGAGGGGAAAAAAAACGACTGAGGGAGGCCAAGAGCAAGACGGGGGAGGGGGGGGAGAAGGGGGGGAATATTTCACCGGGAGCCACGGCCCTCATCATCCTGGGGATGCTGGCGTTCCCCTTCCCCCTTGCAGCTGAGCTGTACGGAGCTCTCGGGGCTGCTGTCCAGCGTCCTAGAGGAGCTGCTCTAGGCTGCCTCATCTCCTCTGCTGTCCCTGGTGCTAAAAGCAGCCGCTTCAACCACTGCCATCTGTCAGCTTCGATCTCACACCCTGCCCCCTTTTCCTTCTGAACATCCACCCGGAGACAGACACAGAGAAGGGGGAGGGAGACACCGAGAGACAGAGACACACAGACACAGACAGGCAGAGAGAGACAGAGACAGAGACAGAGAGACAGAGGGAGACGGAGACAGACAGAGACAGAGACAGAGGGAGACAGAGACAGAGAGAGAGACAGAGACAGAGAGAGACAGAGACAGAGACAGAGACAGAGAGACAGAGACAGAGACAGAGGGAGACGGAGACAGAGACAGAGACAGAGACAGAGGGAGACGGAGACAGAGACAGAGACAGAGACACAGACAGACAGAGACAGAGACAGAGACACAGACAGACAGAGAGAGACAGAGACAGAGACAGAGGGAGACAGACAGAGACAGAGACAGAGGGAGACACAGAGACAGAGACAGAGACAGGCAGAGACAGAGACAGAGGGAGACAGAGAGACAGAGACAGACAGAGACAGAGGGAGACGGAGACAGAGACAGAGACAGGCAGAGACAGAGACAGAGGGAGACACAGAGACAGAGACAGAGACAGGCAGAGACAGAGGGAGACAGAGAGACAGAGACAGAGACAGAGGGAGACAGAGAGACAGAGACAGGCAGAGACAGAGACAGAGGGAGACAGAGAGACAGAGACAGAGACAGGCAGAGACAGAGACAGAGGGAGACAGAGAGACAGAGGGAGAAGGGGGTTCGGATGGAAAGAGTGACAGAAGAGACTGGAGGCAATGGGCCGAGGGAGGAAGCCCAGCCCCTTCTCAGGTCGCTACTCACATTCTTTAGGGATCTGGATGCAGCGGCCCAGGCTCCACAGCAGGAGTGTCCACAAAAAGCTCCGGAGCACGGCCATGTTCCCGGTCCTGCAGCCGCGCCCGAGGCCAGGCCAGGCTGGGCAGCGCAGGCCGGGCTAAGGGCAGGCAGCTCCGCTCAGGCTTCTGCACCGCTCCTGCCCTCCCTCTGGGGGGGGGGAGGGAAGGGAAGGAAAGGGGGACAGGGAGAGGGGGAGCTGAGCTGGAGGTGCCGGTCAGAACTAGGGAGAAGAGGTGGAGGAAGGGGCGACAGGGAGACACCAGAAGAAAGGAGAAAAATGGACCGTTAGTGACAAATATGTGGCGTGCGGCACAGCTCCTGGGCCCGCCCCCCAACCCCTCCCCTAGAAGAAGGGGGGAATCTAAGTCCGAGAGGCAGCCTGGGCCTGCACCCCTGCACCCCTGTGCGCCGCTGCCCCTCCTCCCCGTCCCCTTTCCCCTTCCCCCCCTTATTTCTTCCTTCTCCTTTCCTGTGCCTCCCCCAGCCTCCCCCTCCCATCCGCTTGTCCCGGCAGACCCCCCACTCCACAGGCTGCTGTGTGTGCTTGGGGGGCGGAGTGGGAAGAGCCTGGCCGCGTGCACCAGCAGGTGTCTACAGCGGTGTGTGTGTGTGTGTGTGTGTGTGTGTGTGTGTGTGTGTGTGTGTGTGTGTGAGCAGGTGCACCGGGTCCGTGCGCTTGTGCGGAGGGGGGGGGGGGAGCCGGTGAACGTGGGAATACGTGTCCTCGTGGGGGAAATGGCCCTGCCTCGCAGCCTTATTGTTGTGGCTTTCAAGGCAACCTGACTTCCGAGGGCCATTCATCTCCAGGAAGCGGGGGGAGAGGGCATGGAGCGCAGAAGACGGGGAGGGCAGAGGGGGTGGCCACGGCCACCAGGCCGGCTTTCCCGTCACCGCAGCAAGGGGCCTCCGGGGGCCTGAGCACTGACCTCACCTCCTCGGAGATGCCGGAGCCGGGATTCGGCCAGGTTGCTTAGAAGCAAGAGAATCACTGAGGCCCGGGTGGGTGAGGCCCGGGTGGGTGAGGCCCGGGTGGGTGAGGCCTGGGTGGGTGAGGCCCGGGTGGGTGAGGCCCAGGCGGGTCTGGCCCGGCCTTCCCGACTAAGGTCCAGCCACCCTTCAGGGAGCATCTCCCCCTCTCAGGACCAGAGAAAAGCCAAGCGGTCCTGAAGCCAGGGCCCCGCTGCCACATCCAGGTCTGCAGGGAGGCCCCAGTCTGAGGGGGAGGGGAGAGGCTGCACGGAGCTACAGTAACGTGATACCCGTCCTTTCCCCGTCTCTGAGAATCCGAGGGAACAGCTCATAGCAAAGGGATGAGAGCCTCTCTTCTCTGCCCACAGCCAGCAGAGGAAATTGGTTCGTGACCAAGCGAAAGGGGTCACGGATCATAGAATGCTGGAACAGGAAGAGACCTTAAAGGTCATGAGAGCAGAGGGCACCAAGGCCCAGAGAGGGAAAGGGGCTCCTCAAGGTCACCCAAACCCAAGATCCCAAAGCTAATCCTTTTACATGAGGTACCAGGCTGTGGGGAGGGGAGGAAGGGTGTAAACACTCAGGGAATCAATAAATCTCAGCTGATGGATGGATGGGGTTTCCTTGACTTGGGATTGGGCCTGGAAGGCCCATCACGGCCTCATTCATGATCTCCGGGCTACCATGGGAGGGAGGGCAAGGGAGAGACCCAAGCCCTGCCCCCGGGGACTCCCCAAGTGTGGCCAAACTCGGGGAGAGAAGGAAAAGCAATCAGAGCGTGAGGGAGCCCGACTCAGAAAGTCGATGAGGACGGCTGGGACTGGACACAGAGGGTGGAGGGAGGACGAGAGACGGGATGCCTGAAGAGTAGGGGGGAACTGGGGGAGGGAGACCCAATTACAGCCCCCCACTCCCCTCAAACAAAGGCAGACACTGGCTGACCTTGCCCAGAGCCCGGGGTGGGGCCGCTCCAGCCAGCTGTCTCCTCTCCCCCAGCCGGCCTCCAGCTTCAGCACTGAAGGCAGCCGGAGGGGGCGATGGACTTCAAGGCTCTGTGGGTGTCCCGAAGGAGGGTTGAGATCAGAGAGCGGGGAATCAAACACTAGCACTGGGAATGGCAAGTGTCTTAGGAGGGAAGAGGGGGAGAGCCCTAGAGGAGGCTTCACCTCTTATTTCTCCTCTTCCCCTTCCTCTCCTCCTCCTCTTCCCTTTCTTCTCCTCCTCTTCCCCCTCCTCTCCTCCCCTCTTCCCCTTCCTCTCCTCCTCCTCTTCCCTTTCTTCTCCTCCTCTTCCCCCTCCTCTCCTCCCCTCTTCCCCTTCCTCTCCTCCTCCTCTTCCCTTTCTTCTCCTCCCCTCCTCTTTTTCCTGCTCTTCTTCCTGTTCCTCTCTCCTTCTGCTCTTCCTCCTGCTCTTCTTCACCCCGGCTCCCCGAGGGGGGAGAGGAGCAAAGCTGGAAAAGGAGGTTACTGCGCTGCTCCTATGAGGCTTGCCCTCGGCTTCACCCCCCCTGCCCCCCTGCCACATCCGATTCCCGAGCTGTTTGCCGTCCCCTCTGAGCTGGATCGGAAGACATGAAATGCAACACGCAGTTTATATGCAGAGAAGTATGGGCCCTGCAGCATCTCTGCCCCTGCCCCCCTCCAGGGCAGCCCTGTGCTCTCCCCCGCCCCACCCTCCCAGTTTCCCACTGCAGCTTTTTCTCCCGGCATGTACCACCCAGCTTGGTGTCCTAGTCCCAGAATCCCCCAAGCCAGAAAGTCAGGAGGCTCCTGGCAGCTTGGCCTGTATGGGGGTATCCCCCTCCCCTCTTCACTTTCCCTGCTGCTGCTACCTCCAATTTTTCACTATTCATCAGGCAATTATAGAGCAAAGGGCTGAGGTTGTCAGCTCAGCAGGCTCCCACCCACTCACCCCATCCCCCTCCCAGGAAAGGGGGAGGGGAGGGGGAGGAGGGGAGAGGACGGGGCTTCACAAGCTGGTGAACAGATGGAGCTCGGGCCTTTCACTGGGGATGGAGAGACCCAAGGACGGGGAAAGGAGGAAAGCAGAGGAGAGGGAGAGCCTTTGGAACTGGGGGAGGAGGTGAATCAAGGAGGGAGAGGGATGGGGGGCACAGACTGACACTGCAGGGAACGGGAACAAAAGGGAGAAAGGAAGACAGAGCCGGGGAGTCTAACAACAAAGATCCACAGACACCAGCGGAACCCGAGATGTCAAAGATGGGAAAGCAGATGGAGGAAAAACTGAGAGACACTGAAATACCGAGAGAAATCGATACCGCGAGGCAGAAAGGGGCAGGGGGAAGCCAGGGGAGGTGCAGCAGAAAACGCTGAGGAGAAACTGAGGGGCCCGGAGAGAATCCGGGCAGCGCGGGCCCTGCGTGAGCGGCTCTCTCGGTAGCCCGGCCTGCTGTCAGTGCCAGCGTCTGTGCTGCTGCCTTTGCTTCGTCCTTGGCCCCACGGGGGGTGGGCCGGGGCAGGGGGAAGGGAGGAGAAGCCAGCCAATGAGCCCCGAGGACGGGGAGGTGGAGGGGCTCGGGGCAGCGACATGGGGAAGGGGCATCTGTGGGAGCCGGGGCTGGGCAAGGAGATAGAGAAAGAGAAAGGAGGGAGGCAGAAAAGGACCACAGGAGGGAAAGACACAGAGAAACAGGCCAATACAGAGGAGAAGAAAGCAGAGACGGAGATGAGACAGAAATAGAGAGGAGAGACAGAGGAAAGAGAGGAGGGGGGGGGACAGAGACAGGCAGGCAAATACAGAGACAGGATAACAGATAGCTGGAGATTGAGACAGGAAAGAGACACACACAGAGAGGGAGACAAACAGAAGAGAAAAAAACAGTAGAGACAGGATAAAAACGACAGAGATGGACACAGGAGAGAGACACAGGAAGAGAAAGAAGTTGGAGAGAACGGAAAGTCATCAGAGGGCCAGAGACAGAGGGAGAAAGCGAGAGCACCTGTAGCTCCCGGATGGGTGCTGGGGAGGGACCCATGGGGCCCCTCGTGCTGTTTGGGGGCAGGGCTCAGCGCCTCCCCAGCCCCAGTCCTGAGGGGCCAGACAATTGGAAGGGAGGGAGGAGCGGGCACATCCAGCCTGGGACTCCAAATAAATGAATGCATAATGTGATGGGGGCCAGGATGTGAATGCTCGCTTCTCCCTCAAGAGCTTAGGAGCATGTGATTCCGGCTGAGTGCGGGCACCTGTGCATTCAGCGCGCAGTGTGACATTAAGCCGGGCCTTCTTTCTGCTGTGCCTGCCGGGTGTTCATGTAGCTTGTGCCTATATCTGACTGCACTGGGTCAGGGCGTGCGTCCACGCTGGCAGTGGATACTGCGGGCGCTCTCTGGGGATCAGGAGGCCTAGGCTGTAGTCCCAGCTTTCCCACTAACTCACCTGGTGATCTCGGATAATTCACTTCCCCTCTCTCAGTCTCCTCGTCTGTAAAATGGGGGGGGGATGTTGGACAGGTGGTTTCTAAGGATGTTGGACAGGTGGTTTCTAAGAACCCCCTGGAGCCCTCAGATCTGTCCAGCAGACATGCCCGGGGGCCACATCCTAGCGTGTGGACACATTTATTTGTAGGCCACCAGAAGCCAACGGCCGCGCAGGAATTCCCAGGAGACTTTTAGGGACTCCCCTTCCCGGCCCCTCTGTGGCTCGAGCTAAGAAAAGCTCCCCTTCCTTCGTCCCCTCCCCCAGCCTCCGGGATTAATGAAGCGTTGGACAAGCGTTGTCAAAGGGCATCCATCTGTGGGGCAGGGGAGGAGCAGCACAAGCTGCCCCCCCCCCCCAGAAAGGCTCGGGCGGAACGCACAGCTCGCGCTGAGGGCCCTGAGGCTGCTAGCACGCAAACGCAGGAGCGGGTGCCATCCAGCAGGTTCCAAATAGCCGCGGAGCCCAAATCCGAGGCTTTGGATTCAAATTCGCTTCCCCGCCTACCCCAGCAGGTGCAAAGCTCCCCCAGGAAGGGAAGGCTCGGAGGCGGGACTCTGGGCCCTCCTGGACCTTCTGGGCGGCGGACGGCCACTCCCCCCGCTCTCGCGGGCCGCCGGGCGGAGCGGGGGCACGGGGAAAGGAACCTTTGAGGCTCACAATCTCGGTCCAGGCCGAATTCCCAAGATGGCCTGGAAATTAGTCCTCAAAGGCAACTGCAACCCCTCCTCCTTCAGCCCTCGGGGACTAGCCCCCCTCCCCCTCCGCATTCCTACTCCGGGGGAGCCCGATCCAGGCCCTCCCTCCTCAGGCTGCTCCGCCCCGGCCCCGGCCCCTCAAACTGCGGTCGAAGAGGAAGCTTCTATGGGGGCTGAGATTGCGTGTGGCTCTGGGGAGGGGGGGGTGCCTCCACGCCCCCCCCCCCGTGTACTTCTAGTTGTGGAACGGGCGAACCTGTTTGCGCGCACGCGCGCGCTCGTGTGTGTGTGTGTGTGTGTGTGTGTGTGTGTGTGTGTGTGTGTGTGTGTGTGTATGTAGCGGTTGTGGATATCTGTGAATACATTACGTAGAGGGGTGTGGCATGGGATGCATGAATATGTGTCTGCGTGTTATCTAGACGTCAGTCTGTTGGGGGCATCTACATATCATGTCCCTTTAAGACAGAAACCCCCTCGCCCCCCGCCTCCCAGAGTCTGCGGCTGGCTAGTTTCCATGGCGACAGAGCTGCGAGAGCTCTGCGGAGAGGAGAGCTAGGAGCACTTTCCCTCTTATTTAAATAATTCCGAAAGGAGGAGGCAGCTCAACAGGGGGCCTACGGGCCGCGGCAGAGAACCCCGACACTTAAAGGGCCCTCCCTAGGGCCTGCGCGGTGGGAGGGGCTCGTCCCCGTGGGCTGGCCTCGGTCCCCGGCACAGGCAGAGCGGCTGGGAGGAGGGGCCCCCCAACCTGGGCTGGCCCTTCCCCTTCCTTCTAAACGCATCTGCAGCTATTCCTCCCCCCTCCTCTCCCCTGACCAATTCCCACTGGGCCCGGCCTTCTGCCCATTGTCCCACTTCCCCAAAGATGTCCTGCTCTGCCTCAGCCTGACCCTCGTCTGACTTCGACCTTTGCCCTCCCACTCCCCAGGGCCTCTTATTAGAGGAGTAAGAAGGGAGGGCGAGGTCCCGCATTGGAGAGCTGCAAACGATGGCCATAGCTTCTCCTCCCTGTCTCCAGTCTCCTCCTCCCCTCCCCACTGGTGCTGATGCTGTGGTCTCCATGACAACAGCAGCACACCTGTAATGGACCATTCTCCTTAAAGTGGCCCTGGCTGGGGTGAGGAGAGAAAGGAAACCCAGAGGTTAACCCTTTAAGGTTCGTCAGGGAAATGGAAAGGCAGGCGGACCCCCGTTTCCTCTAGGAGGCAAAGACTCATCTAGAAACAGGGGATTCCTCATCCTCCTTCGGTATTTACATCTCTCACCATCCCCTGGGGACAGGAAATGAATTAAAGGATCCTAGAGCTGCTGTCACACTTGCCTAGGCCCCAGATGAAACCTTTTAACAGGTAAAAACAGGGCTGGGGTAAGGGACACCACATTTACTGCCACAAGGAAGTTGAGGAATGGGGGGCAAAGGAAGCCAGAATCCCCATACTGACTAGTAAGTATTATTCTGGCGTATGGAAGTAGATCAACTCTTGACAGCAAACAGGCTTTGTTCCCATTCTGGACTGCAGTATTCGGTTGGGGTGGGGGTAGGGGGAGATGGCCTTGGAATCTTAAGGCAAACCAGGAGGGGGGAGGGGGGTCTCTCAGGGAGGATTAAACGAGACCATGAAGAATGTCACCACCACCCATCCCACCCCAGGGAGGAATAACTGATTTGTCAGGCAGATGTCAAGCAAAAATATGTCAGGCAAATTTCTAGGTGCTACTACCCTTGAGAAAGAAGGAAGGAGGTGAGTGGGGGGGGGTAGTGTTTGATCTCATCTCTATAATCTCCCCCTTCATAATGGGGGCTATCCAGGGGACGCTCCAACTGAAAGTGGAGGCTTGCTGAGGCTTGCCTTATGTTCTCCCCTTACACAGGGACTCCTCAAGTGCAGGGCTGTCTCCCCCTGACTGAGTATCCCCCTCCTGGTAAGAGGTTCCCTCAGACTAGGGGCTCCTGATATCGGGGTCTATGTCTCTCCCTCAAATTGGGGGCTCCCCAATGCTGGAGCTGTTTCCCCCTCAGACTGGGGCTCCCCTTCACAGCAGGATATCAAGGTAGAGAACCATGTCTCCCCCTCAAACTGGGGGCTCCCCAAGGGTGGGACTGTGTCTCCCCCTCAAACTGGGGGTTCCCCAAAGGTGGGGACCACATCTCCCCCACAGGCCGGGGGCTCCCCCAGGGTGGGGTCATGTCTTTTCCCAGTTTCTTTCCCTAACTTCCATAATTGTGATTTTCTTGATGTTTTTCTATTTTCCTTATGTTATAAGGGAGTTTCTTAGCTGCAGGTTCTTGTCTTATGCCTATATTTGAAATCATACCTCTCTGTGTGTCTCCCTCTCTCTGTTCCTGTCTCTGTCTCTTTCTTTCTCTTTCTCTCTCCCTCCCTTTTGCCATTTTTCTGCACCACATCTCCCCTTTTCTTTTCGGGGACCCAATTTGAGAGACAGTCATTAATCTTCCATTCTCCCAAAGACGTCCTTTCGTTCCTCTCTTGGCCAACAGAAAGCCAAACGTGTGTCCTCTTCTGTCCCCTGTTCTGATGCCCAGCCTGGCCATTCCTGTCCCTCTCCCCCACCTGTCACTCTCTTGGTCCCATAACCATCACTTTGACCCCCAAATATATGTCCTGCCAAGGCCCTTGTATCCTACCAGTGACCTTCCAGATAGGCCTCAGGCCTCAAGTTCTTAGAAATTCCGCCCCGAGACCCCCAGGACAACCACCCAGCACAGCTGAAAGATGGACAAGCAGTCATCTTTCCTTACTCCATTCCTCCCTCCAATTAGCTCTGCCTGAAACAGAGGGAGGACCCCCAGAGGTTAGGCCAGGTGGGGGGAAGAGGTGATTGTAGGAGGCAGGTCAAGCTGGGGGGCAGAACAAGCAAGATCCTACTGCGGGTGAGACCGAGAAGGCTGAGAAAGGAGGAAGCCTGGGAATCCCCGGGAGAGGGAGGGAGACAAACACCCACAGAGAGAGAGCTCTCACAAAGCAGAGACAGCTAGCGACATGGGTGGTTGTAGGGCTCAATACAGAGACAGCAGCGAGCAGAGATAATGGCATCGGGATGTCGAGACTGGCCAAAGCTGAGAGACAAAGAAAAGACAGAGCCGGGAGGAAGGGTAGTGGATAGAGAAAGGTACAGAAAGACAAAGACAGCCCATTGGAGGCAGACAAGGGCAGAGGAGAGAGCAGAGGCAGGCACAGACACACCGAGAATGCCACGAGGTGTGTGCCTAATGGCAGAGATTTACAGGGACCGACACATGGGAAGAGAAGTGAGGGAGAGCCCAGGAGGCTGAGGGCAAGGGCGGAAAGGCCCGCACAGTTGGAAGGGAGCATCCCTGGGGCTCCCAGCACTTCAAGGGTTAAACAGCTCAGGCTCTTTCCCCCTCCCCAGGTCACCCCAAGGAGAGAGGAAAGAGAGGGAGGAAGTGTGGGGGTGCCCCAACAATGGATCCTCTTGTCTACCCTGATCTCAGATTCCTAAGGGGTGAGAGCAGAGGGGTAGGGGGTCAAAGGCTACCCTGTCCCCATCCCCCATCTCTGGAAACGAGTCATAGACGCCGAGGGAAGGAGAGATGAAGTGGGGCCCCCAGCAGAAGCCCCCAGCTCCCTCTCCGCTCACCAGCCTGGCCCTGGGGCACGGAACTCTCTCAGGAAGCTGCCCCTCCCCTCTGATCCCACACAAAGACATGTCTGAACACATACACTACATGGATGCCTTACACTCAGGTACACATCTACATTCACATAGATAGCCTGGGGGGGCAGGTCTGGCTTCTCAGTGTCACACAGATTCCAGAACTCTCCTGACCCCCCCTCCAGGCCTAAAGCTCATTAGTGACTCCCATGAGACCACAGGTGAGCACAAGGCCCAAGCCCAAGCACAAGGCCCAAGCCCGAGCACAAGGCCTCAAGTAGCACAGGCACACCGGCACCCGTTCAGTCGTCGAGACTCACACAGGCGCACAAGGACACAGCCCAAGGTACACGCAGACACATAGACCAGTCTGGAGAAGGACACGAGCACTCAAATCTGGAGAAACACACGGTCAGGGAAAGCAGGCAGCATTCCCTCCCCCACATGCACAAAACAATTCGCACAAATTGTGATATCCTGCCAGACTCTCCCATGAAAACTGCCATAGTGGCAAGATTGAGGTACCCCTCTACCCCTTCCCCTAGCGCCCAACCATCTGGGAGATCAGGCGGCGGGGCCAGGACAGAAAGAGCTCCTGCATCCTTGGCAGCACCAGTTGGGTGGAGGACAGAGCATATGGCATCAGCCGGTGCCAAGGATCAAGATGCCTTGACAACTGGGCCCCTTGCCTTTCCCTTCCAGTCCCAGCTGAGTTACCTAGGTGCCACCCTCTCACCCCCAATCTCTGTCCTACATTCCCCCTCCCCAAGCAGCAGGGTGCCAAGCGAGCCTGCTGTCTGGGTGGGAGACGGCTAATTATTATCATTAGCTCGTTACCAGTACTATAGTTAATTGGGCGCCTGTTGTCTCTGCCAGACAGCCTCCCCCTACTTCCTGGGCTTGCTTTCTTTCCCTAGCAAGGATCCCAAAGCATCTTAGAAGCTGAATCTTAGGGGAGAAATTGACACTGAACTTGGTGAAAGAGGGAGAGCCGGACAGGTATATAGGTCAAAGGTGGGGGGAGAAGGAGAGCAGGGACTGAATAAGCTTCACTTATTTCCTAACCACCCATCTCCAGGAGGAGCAGGAGGCCCGATTCCACTCAACTTCTTCCCCCAGCTTCAAACTGGCCATGCCCGGGGGAGGCAAGGGTGGTACTTTCTCGAAAGGCCCCTCTCTTTCAGGCTTACACTGCCTACTTCTGGCTTGGCCGTAGGCCTCAGTGTCTAAGACTCCACACCCCCAAGTGCGAGAGATGTTTAGGGGAGGATGGCATTGTTAGAGGAAGAGCTTAGGAGACGTAAGCCAGTGGGTTTCCCTCTGTTCTTGACATCTCAGTCCATACTGCAGTACAATACCAGCAACCACTGTCCCTTTCTGGGACTCACAAAAAAGAAGCAGAGGAAAATAAGGGAGAGAGGGAGAGAAAGGAGAGAGGAGGAAGAGGAGGAGGAGGAGGAGGAGGAGGAGGAGGAGGAGGAGGAGGAGGAGGAAGAGGAGGAGGAGGAGGAGGAAGAGGAGGAGGAGGAGGAGGAAGAGGAGGAGGAGGAAGAAAGGATAGGTAGGGATAGGGAGAACAGAAGAGGAGAAGTAAAGAACATCTGAAGAGAAGAGATGAGAGGCTAAGGAAGGGATAAGAAGAGGAGAAAGGGAGGAGAGGCAGAAAGGGGAGGATAGATGGGAGAAGGGAGGGTAAGAGAGATCAAGAAATGGGGAAGGACGAGGAACCTCTAGCACAGAGAAAGAAAGGAGAAAGGAGAGAAGGAGAGAGGGAAGGACAAAAGGAGAAGGGGGAATAAAAATCAGAGTAGGACATGAGAAGGGAAGGAGAAAAGGAGAGGAAAAGACAGAGAAAAGGAAGTGTCTGCTACCCTGACAGTGACAGATGGCAGATCAACTTGGCCCTTGCCTCCATCTCCCATGGTACCTCTCTAGCACCTAGATGTAGCTTCCTCCATCCCTTCTTAGGAAGCTCTGGCCCCAGGAGCCAGGCAGGAGGAGTGCTGCGGGCCCCCGTTTATGCCAGTAGCCACTGAACGTGGTGCTGCTGGAGGTGCTAGCCATGGGAGGCTGGGGACGGGAATCTCCACTTCCCCCTCCCTCCAGTCGAATCCTAACAGTCACTTTCCCCGGTCTGCTCCCCAGAGGAGTAGATGAGGTACTCCGAGGTTGACATCCAGCCTTTAAGGCCTGTGGAGTTCATGGTGCTTGTGGAGTCCCTGGGAGGATGGGTCCCAGGGAGGAGGATCGGGTAACAGCCGTTCCGAGAAGAGTTGGGAGCTGAATACCAGTTAAAACCTGGCTGAGAGCCCTTATTATGTCCTGAAACTGTTCAACCCCAATGTCCCCCAGACAGGCAAATTGATTTGTGTACAAACGCACACCCAGAGACACCCTAATCATGTGCCAGCCTCCTCTGAATCAGCCCACAGCCGATAACAGACCCTGAGCCCTGAGTGGCTTCCCCCTGTATGGAGGGCAGGCCTGCACCGGAGCCTGCCGTGGCATCCCCTTCCTCCTGTCGCTCCACTGGGATCTCAGGGCTTCGAGAGGTTCTAGGCTCTAGCTGCTCCATCCTCCCAGAATCAGAAACCACCAGCATCCTCAGCCTGCCCTCCGGGTTTTATTGCTCACATTGAAAAGATGCTCGCATGTGAAGACTGGTCCCTTGGGAGCTGTCCACACACTTCGATCAGCTTGATCAACATAAGGCTTCTCATCCTCCCCATCATGCACTGTATTGCTCCTAGCCTTTTTAAGAAAGCCTTCCCAGCCTGCACCAGTCTCATCAGACCTGGACATTCATTCCCCATTTGACAGCTGAGGAAACTGAAACTCAGGGAATAGAAAAGGCCTGGCGGAGGTCAGTGGGTGGACAGTGCTGCGGCCACCCCGCCCCTGTCTGCGTGTGGCCTAAAATCCCACCCTAAAAAGCTCACGTGTTTGGGCAAAGGCACTGGTAAAATGTTATTGTTTTCTGCCAGGGGAGAGGATGGTTTCACTGCCTTCAGCCCTACCCAGAGCCCTCTGAAATACTGGGTTCAGTCCTGGAAAAGGGACATCGCCCAATTGGCTGAAGAAGGGGACTAGGGTGGGGAGGAGACTGGAGACCAAGCCGCCATCCAAGGAAGGTGCAGTTGGAGAGGTGGGGGATGGGTAATCTGGAGAAGACGCAGGGGGACGTGCTGGTTGAGCCGTGTGAAGGGCCTGGTCTTCCTCTGCCCGGTCCCCAAGGGCCTACCTGGGAATGAGCCATTTCAGAGAGGGAGAATACAGATGCGCTCAGGAGATACCTCTTAACGAAATCTTCCAGTGCCACAGAAATGCTCTCGCCCCCTCAAAAATGCAGCGAGCTGCCCGTCACGGGAGGGCATTGGGCGGAGAGCCGAGGCCGCCTGGGCTGTGGCTTGCCGAAGGGCTTGCTTCTAAGGCAGGGATGGGGAGCGCCTGGCCCTTGGGTGGAATAAGGCCTTCTAAATCATTGGGGTCCGGCCCTGCCGGGGCAACTGCAGGCAGTGATGTGCCGAAAGCTAGGTACCAGGATGTACCTCCAACTGTCTGAGTGAAGTTGGTCGTTTTGTACAGGCCTCCAATGATATTATAAATATGCAAATGGCCCTTGGCAGAAAAAGATTCCCCACCTCCATCCAAGGGATGGGCCAGACCGGTGGGATTCCTGAAGGCCTGCCCCCTGACCTCTGGGAGTGCCCGTGGCCCTGGGGACCAAGCTGGAGAAACAAGTGTGACTGCTTCCTGGCGGTTTTATTAGAAACTACCAGGCTTTTGGGCTGTGCCATACTGGGGGAGGGGAGGAGGGAAGGAGTCTGGAATTCCCCAGGTCTAGGGGGCCAGACCTCCCTCAACAGCACCACTGTGAGGTCTCCGTGAAAAGAACGCTGGGGGCTGAGGAGCTGGGGTGGGGTGGGAGGGAAGTGCTGGCTAACGGGGAGGGATGGCCTTGGAGGAGTGGGGGGGCCCTCAATTACCATCGTCCACCTCCACCAGGATGCACAAAGCGCGCTCCTTCCTCTGTGTTCTAGGGGCCCCTGGGGGAGGGGAGCAGCTTGGGGCCTTCTCCCCATAGAAAGATCCTTGATCATAAGCGGCGAAAGACAATCTGGGCAGAGGCTGCCATCACTCCCTGGCACCCCCAGAGTCAGGCCACTTACCGTCCCCGTGTTGATGAAACTTGTTGGGCCGGAGCCACTGAGAGAGTTAGGGAGAACTGGGAGGATTGGGGGACAGAGGCAGGAACAACAAGGGGAGGGGGGAGAAGGGAAGGAGATGGAATGGAGGGGGGCAGGTGGAGGGGGCAAAGACTGAGACTGAAGGGGTTATGCGGGGAGGGAGAAAGCGGCCGGGGAGGGGGGGAAACACTGCGATGTGGAGGAACAGACACACCCAGTGGCTGGAGAAGCACCCAGCAGCACGGGAGGAGGAGAGGGGAGGCAGGGGAGGAGGGATGGGAGGAGGGAGGAGGGTCGGGGGAGGCTGGCACTGGGAGCCTCTCCACTCCGATGGCCAGACTAGCTGACAATAATAATAATAGTGGGAGGGGGGGCGCATAGAGTGCGGATCTGCCTTGCGGGCCCCTCCCTTGTCCCTCCCTCTCAAGCCTTCTGTCAAGCCTGAGGGTGTCCCCCATGTTCCCCCTGGCCATTCTTGGGGCCTGGTTTGGGAGTGAGCTGGGAGGGGCCTGGCGCCGGAGGGTCCCGCACCTTCCTCCACAGTCTCCGCTGCCATTAGACGGCTTCGCACCTGCCGGGAGTGGCCCCCAACCAGCATCCTCCCCTGAATGGGGGGGGGCCCCGCTGGGGGTTAGAGGGAGGGAAAGGGACCAATGGCTCGGAGCGCTCCTCCCGGAGCAGGCCACACCCAGGGGCCACACCCTGCATCCTCGCGCGCACACTGGCGGCGGCCCCCATAGGCTCCGCCGCACATGCTTTCCACACGCATGTATAGACAACACCCAAATGTACACAGAAGCACTGAGCGGTAGCCAGAAGTGAGCCACTGACACCTGCTCCCCCCCTCCCACGCAAGCCAGGGCGCGCACAGACCCCCACACGAGGGAACACGCAGATTCCGGCGCGAGGGCGACCCCGGCCCTCTCCCCGGCTCGCCCCTCCCCCGCCCTGCCCATCCCCAATCGCCTGCGCCGGCACCGAGACGTTCCCAGAGTCCCCCCGCACCCGGCCGCCG
This sequence comes from Sminthopsis crassicaudata, assembly GCF_048593235.1. Lineage (NCBI taxonomy): Eukaryota > Metazoa > Chordata > Mammalia > Dasyuromorphia > Dasyuridae > Sminthopsis > Sminthopsis crassicaudata. Next base: position 72,837,943 of record NC_133623.1, read on the forward strand.
CTCCATCCCAGCCGTGGGGCTCCACCTGCTCCGGGCCGCCAGTGCCCGCGCCTCCGCCGGCTGCTGCCAGCCCGTCAGTGCCGGCCGGGTCTCTCTCCCACCTCGGCCGTCCCCTCCCCTTTTTCGGGCCGGCCTGCCCCCTCGGGGGCTCCCCCAGGCCAGGGCTCCCCTCCGCAGCCAGCCTCCGGGCTCGGCAGGCACGGAGCCCAGCCGCGCGTGTGGCGTTGGGGATGGCGCAGTGCTCGGCTCTGGAGGACAGGGCTGGGGATGCCCCGGGCTGGGCAGTGCCCAGGTGCCACGCCTTACCTCCGGTGCCCGCCCTGCTCTCGCCCAGCCTCAGCAGCTCCCGAGGACCGTCTGCAGCAAGCAGCGGCAGCGGCAGGAAGAGAGACTGGAAAGGGGGGAGGGAGGAAGATTACCTCACACTCGCATCCCCAGTCTGCTCGCTCCCTCTCTCCTCCCGTCTCTCCTCCTCCTCCCTCCCCAGCCACCACCCCAGCTCCTGCTAGTCCCTCCCCCCGCTCTGCTTCCCTCCGCCCCCTCCCCACAGCTCCCGAGCATCCCTGCCATCCCTGGCCACCTCTGGAGCACAGCTGGATCCTCCCCTCCCCCTCCCGGCTCCGCACCTCTGGAGCGAGGAGCCCCCGCGGTTGCCCTGTGCCAGGTGCTATTAAAATGGGTGTACGTTGTGGACGGGAGGAAAGCAGGGGAGGGCGCTGGCTAAGGGGCAGCGGGAGCTGGGGAGGAAGAGCAGTCGGCCCGGGCGCCCTGGACCCCCGCACTGAGAGAGCCGAGCACGGGAGGGAGGACCCCCGCACTTGGAGAGCCGAGCACGGGAGGGAGGACCCCCGCACCTGAGGCTCTCCTTTCTTTTGGGAGGGAGTCCCTTTTGGGAACCTCAAGAACAGTTTCCCCTTTGCGTCCTCCCCGCCCCCGCCCGGACCCTGCCCTCCTCCTCCTCTCACTAGAGAAAAATGCTTTCCCCTCCCTACCCCTGAACCCCCTTAAAAATGGGCCATCTCCCTTCCTAAGCTCTCCATCCGTGCCCCACCCCCACGCCCACTCCAACCCCTTACATGCCCATACTCTGATGGGAAAAGTGAGTCAACCTTAGGGGCGGGGTGGAGGGGGGATGCTCGCTCCTCCCTTTTTTCTCTGGGGGGGCGGAGGTGGGGGGGTTAGCATCCTAAACGGCCCCGGCATCCTCTGCTTCGAACACACCCAGACCATTCCCTCCCGGGGGCCGGGGGCTGCCTGGGGACGGGACAAGGGAATCAAGCGGGAGAGACGCTCTCTGTCCAGCACCTTCAGCCAGATTCAGGGGCCTGCCTCTCCCCATCCAACGGGAGCCTCCAGCCTCCTGCCCGGCCCACCGGGGCAGGGCTGCAATTCCTCAGACGGCCAGCAGGCTGCAGCATAGGGAAGGGAGAACGCTCTCCGCGGGGTGGGGGAGGGGAGAGCTCGCCTCCATCTCCCCCCAGGCTGTCAAGGGGCTGCTCCTTAAAGAGGCCTGCCATGGGAGACGGGCACAGCTCAGGTCTCCGCGGCCACTCCGGCGGGCCCAGAATCTCTAAGAGCCCCTTGCCTTGGGCCTGCTGGGAAGGGCCCATTCCCACCTTGCCTCTGTCCCTGAGGAGTGAGAGGGGTCCCCCAAACAGACCCCCCTACAGGGAGACAGATCTCATCCTTTATCTGCAGCAAGGGAAGCCAAAGAACTGGTGTGGGGAAGGGGAAACCGGCCCCAGAAAGGTCCCGCCCTCCTTCCCCAAAATGCTGGGGTTCCTCCTTGCCAGTCGCCCCCACCCAGCTAATCTTTCAGATCAGCAAAGCCCCATCTGCTGCTGGGCTCGAAGGCCCCGGAGGAGAGATGGAAAGATTGGAGGCAAGAGGCAGTTTGATGGGCATGCCTGGTGCTCAGTGAGGCCAGGGTGAGGCCCGAGTCCCACCCTCAGTCTCCTAGGGGACCCCAAGCCCTCGAGGCATTGAGTGCCTGTGAGCCCAGATCAGCTTCCCCTCTTCCCTTCTCTTTCCCCTTCAAGCCTTGGAGTGGGGGAAATGAAGAGAGCGTGATGGCTAGAGTCAGGCCCGGGAGCGCAGGCCCCATTCTCTTTCCTTCCAATCCTTCCCAACACCTCTGGCCTCTGCCGACACTTTCCCGAAGGAGGGACGGACGGGGGCCTAGAGGAGACACCCAGCAGATTCTCCCATCTTGCTTCAAAGTCCTCAAGGTACTGCAGGCCGGTGACGGAGCAGGAGCCAGGCCGCCTTTTCCTAGGGAGTCACTACTCCCTAAGCCCCATCGATCTTTCCTTTGCCAGCTACCAAACACCCCCCAGGAAGCAACAGGAAGGAGGGACTCAATCCCGCCATGCCCGGCAGGCCGAAAGCCACAGGGCCTCACAGAGTGAAGGAGCTCTTAGCTGTAACCCTACTAGGCTTCGCCCCCTGCCACCCATTCCCAGGGATCTTTGCCATTTTTTCATGTCTTCCTTCTCAGACTTGTATTGGGTTGGAATTTGGCCCATGTGAACAGGACATACAGACACAGAGCACAGCACTGGAGGCCCAGAGAGGGACACTCATCGGCTCAAAGTGACACAGAAAGTTAATGGCACAGCTAGAGATGAAAGTTAGGTCAGGTGATATTCAGGTCAGAGTTATTTCCACACATGTCCCTTTCATGAGGTTTGACTCCCTCCTTGTCAGGGAACCAAAAATGACGGGGTTTGAACCCCCTCGATTCCTGATGGTGATGAGGTTAGTGGCAATGAGAAAGCTGTTAAAAATCCGCTTTCCGTGGGCCGCAGGTTCAAAGGGAAAGAATTCACTTATTCCCCGATTATTAATTGCAAAGTGAGAGTATAGCAACCTGTTTGCTAAGAGACTGACTTCTACAGTGGCAGAGCCCTGTTAGGGAATGGAATCTGGCTGGCGCTGGTGGGCAGGGTCCTAGCCAATGCTCGGGCCTTCCGCAAGGAGCCAAGGGAGCTCTTCGATGGCCATCCTGGTGGGGGGCTGGGACCACACCAGGATTTCTCAATTGAACGAGAAGTTGGCATTTCAGAAAGATCTAGGGGAGTCACTTTGCCCTTGAATTATTGTTTCTGTCATCCTGGGAAGATGGCCTTCTCTAGACTCCTTGGAACCTGCGAGAGCCTGGTCTCTGACATCAGAAAGGGGACACAGCACAGTTTAGTGATCAGCTTAAAGGGAACACAGCTTCAGTAAGGGAACAGTTTCCCTCCCCCTTCACCCTGGACGCCATGATGTCTAAGTTTCCACCATCAAAAATTGACTTCTTCAAATGGCATTGAAGGCCAAGTTACAATATCACTCAGATGCTAAGAGTACCTCTGTTCCCTAGGAAAGAAAACCATTTAGTCTCTGAGTGTTAGCCAAGCAGATCTCTCTAGGGGTGCTGGGAAACAGAATGGAGATCAAGTCAGAGGGAAGTTCCAATTGTAGGGGCCCGAAGAATCCCAACTTGACCCCCGAAGGGTCCAAGCCAAAGGCAGCATGTCTGTGCTGGGTCTCGGATAGCTAACAATCCCTCACCCCCCACCCCTGGCTTTAGACTACTCCTCCTATCTGAGCCGGATCAGGGCCTGTGGCAGGAAGCCAGCCACAGTCCAGTAGCTCCAGAACTCATGGAAAACGTTCTCACTAAGCCCCAACCCTCCACTTGGCTCCATTCCACTCCTCCGGCCACCCTCCCCCAAACCCTCCCTGCCCTCAGTCACCAAGACCAGTTGGGCATGACACAGTTTAATCCAGCCCTGGCCCAGAGGGGGAAATGGCCCGAGGGGAGATGGGAGGAGGGGGTATGGGTAGAATAGGCCAAGAAACAGCAAAGAAATTTTCCCAGCCCTCCACACTGGATCCTTGACCTTTGACTTTACCCCACCCCCTCAACCTCCTTACTGCTGTCCTTTGCCATGGAAACAGATCTGTGCCGGGAAGGCAAGAGACGGGGTGTCCAGGAGCTGCTCAGTCACCGCCCCGCTCACTGGGCAAACCTGGACAAGTCTCTTCCCGACGTGGACTAGGGGAGGCCGAAGAGCTCACACAATCCAAACCCCTCCATTTATAAGCGGAGGAAGCGGGCCCCAAGAGGGGAAGAGCTTCACCCAAGATCATGCAAAAAGTAAATGGCAGACTCCAATGTCTACAACCCAACTCTCCCACATCTTTTTCTACACTATTTGCACAGATCTGAAACGGAAGGGGCCCCATTTGGCCCAAAGCAGAAGAGCACTGTGGAGGCTCACTTTCCAGTCCCTAGCTTATCTGCCTCCCAGGGGATGTGGATGGGAAAAGGATCCCCCTCAATGGCCTCTGCAGAGGCCATTTCCTTCAGCTCCCTGCCTTCCAGCAGCTGCCCCAAAGTGGGAAGGGAGGATCGCCTTGGGAGCCAGTGACTTCTCACTGCAGGTCTTCCCTGGAGAGATGGTGTCAAGAGGACCAGTCTTGTTCCCATTAGAATGAGACTAAATGACCCTTAATATCCCAATTCAACTCAGGGATTTGGTGATTCTAGGATGCCTCCAATTCCTCCTATATCCTCTCTGCACAAGCAAGCCCCACAAAGGGGCAAGAGAGACAGGGACCCTGTCCGTTCCACTCAGAGCCGTGGTTAGGCTACAGTCAGAGTGGTCTGCATTAGGAACTGGGGGGCTAAGGGTCGGACGGGCAGGGGCTCAGAGGCGTTCCCTTATGCCTCACAAGCTGTACTGTTCCCTCCACTTCCCACATTTTCTTGTGAGAGCATTGGGGAGTGAAAAAGGCCCAGTACTGGGGACCAGGAAACCTGAATTTGAACTTGAAGTCCAACTCTCGTTCTTCTTGGCAACAAATTTTCTCCTTAATGCCCACGTGTAAAAGAGAAGAAATGGCTTTGGTATAATGGAAAGAACAACGGCTTCAGAAACAGAAGACCTGTGTTCAAATCCCAGTAATACTACCCATACCGTTGCCTTGAGCAAGTCCTTTTCCTTCTCTGGGCCTCAGTTTCCTCATATGTAAAATGAGGGGATTGGACTCAATCGTTCAAGTCCCTTCCAGCTCGAGGTCATGATTTCTCAGCTAAAAATCTCTGATTCTGTAACCTCCTGCCTCCTTCTATGCCTCTCTGAACATTGTCATCTGTATACCTTATATAAAAGATGAGGGTGGGAGGATGTTGGGAATCCTATTGCCCTCTCTTGCCCTTAGAGGCAAGATCCTGGGTAATGCCAAAAGAGAAGGGATTGGTCACTGGGAACCATTTTTAGAGGAGACAAAAAAGCTGGGCTGTCCAGGGGAAAAAATGGGATGTGATTTTCCCAATATACCAATTCTACTTCCTCTTATCTCTGGCATGTCCCTAAGTGTCTCTGGGCTTCAGTTTCCTCACCTCACGGCTGACGTAGGATGACTCTTTCCAAATCTATGTTTATTCTTTGATTATCAAACAGCTTTTGAATCCATAAGGACTCTCCTCCAACCACTGTGTCTCTCAAGGGTGTGTTAGGGTGATACCAGATAATTTTGTTTGATAATCCTCTGATTATCAGTCTCCATTAAAGGATAACAGAGAGACTTTTGCTTGCACAAGGTACACGCTGCTATCATAGAGGGTGTCCAGTGCAGAGTCCAAAGGGAAGAGGGCTTCCCTGGAGATGGCTACATCCTCCAGATGCTCCTAGCCTATAGGCCCTGTAGGGCCTACTTGGTGACATAGCCAGCCACTCAAAATGAATCAGCTTAACACATGCACATGGGAAAAACCAAACGGATGGAAAATGCTTATTGTCCAGCCTGCGCAGCCCACGGTTTAGGTTATTACTCCCTGGATTTTGTATCGACTCTACAATTAGACTGTGAGCTGGGGGAGGAGGAGTCAAGATTGCGAAGTAAAGGGAAGGACTCACCTGAGTACTCCCAAATCCTCCTCCAAACAACTTTGAAGTAAGATCTCGGATTGAATTCCAACCAATCACTGACCCACAAAAGGGCAGGGTAAAACAATTTGCTAGCCCAGCTCAATTTAGGACGTCAACAGGAAAGGCTCTCGCCAAGGTGGTGGTCAGACCTAGGCCCGGCTGGGCCAGGACTCCAAGAGCAGGCCGTGGAGGCAGTTCAGCAGTGACTTCAGGAGCTCTCCACACACCAGGCGTCAGACGACTGGTCCAAAGGAGCTTCGCTGACACTGGGTGCAGGACTCCGTTGTATTGCCGGTCAGTGGTTGCAGCTCACAGTCCTAGGGTGAGGAGAAACACTGGCTCAGCAGTGCTTGAGGCTGCAAGGGTGAAGCAGCCTGGCCATAATTTATAGAAAGCCATCGTTTGAATATCAATATTCCCCCGGTGGTGCCATAAATCATGGAATTCCACAATCTTCATGGGATCAAACCAAGTGGATAAAAATGTGTATTATCCAGTCTGTGGACGAGGCAGTTGCTGGGCAGCAACAATGAGATAGAAGGCCATACATGCAGTGTTCAATAAGTTATCGAATCGTATCTACAATAAATGGTGAAAAAGAAGTTGTACCAGTGTACAAGATTGTTGTTGCACTGGTACAAGAAAAAGAATCTTGTACCAGTGTACAAGATGCACATACAAGATTGTTTCACATCCCTAATACAAAAGCAAAATGAAATTTGAAATGCTAGCCAGCGCCGAGTCCAAAGGAAAGCGCTTCTGTGGGGATGACAAGGCCCCTCAGATGCAGAGATCCGATTGCAGATGTACCAGGTGCTCGAGGGCCCCCTCCACAAAATCCATAATCATTCAAAACTCCCCCTTGGCAGCAGAGAGTTGAGCTGTGGAGAGAAGCAGCCCCCCAGAGCAGAGCTAAGTGGCTAACCCCGCAAAGCCGTTACAGAGATCTAGAAGGAACCGTCGTCATCCTGTCCCACCCCTAATTTTATGAGTTTTCACTTCATACTTAATAAAAATGGTCAATGTTGGAGCATGCTCAATGTTGCTAGCTCCTCAGAAGATCATAGATTAAAAAGCGATGGGACTTGAGAGGTGACCCAATCCAATGGCTTCATTTTATAGAATTAGGAAACTGAACTCCCAGATGAGGGATTTGCCCGGGATCTCACAGCTAGTAAGTGCCTGAGATGGGATTCAATCAGCTAACTCACATTTATAAAGTGCCTACTATGTATCAGGCACATTCTTGCTCTCTAGATTCAAATGGCACTCTATAGCTCCCAATTCCTAAAACTATAGCTTACAAGCCCCTTCCGGGGGAGCTTTCCCTTAACAATCAGCCAGTAGACATCAACAAGGCAAAGCAATATTGACTAAGATGGGCTCCCCCCTCGCAACCCCGGGGCACATTTTCCCACAAATATACACAGCCTTAGTAGGAAGGACACAAACCATTGAAAAGTGGAGAGACACGTAAGGAACAGATGTGACTAAGACAACTCACGCCTCCTGTATTTCAGGGCCTTTGCATCCTTTTGCTTCGCGTAGAGCTCTGGCAATGTCTCCCCACTCCCAGCCCAGGCAGGGTTCAGATGTGCAAACCACTAGCTCCATTTCCTCCCACAAGTCTTGCCCCACTCCAGTCCGTCCTCCGCTCAGCTGCCCACCTGATCAAAGGCAACCAACGACACTGGCCTTCCTGCTGTTCCTTGAACAGGACCGCTCCATCTCTTACTAAAAGAATTTCCCCTGGCTATTGCCCCTTACCTGGATCTTTCTGTGTGTGTATGTGTGTGTGTGTGTGTGTGTGTGTGTGTGTGTGTGTGTGTGTGTGCACGCGCACACACGTGCAAACACGTGCAGGCCTTCTGGCTTCCCTAGCTTCCTCTGGTTAACAGAAAGCCTTTATCAATCTTCTTCAATTTTAGTAGTTTTCCTCTAAGATAAACTCCAATTTATCCTGTCCCTGTCCACTTTCCAGATTATCTTTTCTCTTAGATGTGAGCCCCTCAAGGACAAGGGACTGTTTAGGCCTTTCTTTGTATTCCTAATACTTTGTGCTGTTTCTGACAGGTAGCAAGCACTGAATAAATGCTTGTTGACTCCAACACTTCCCTACCTGCCTCTTACCTGCTGGGATCATATCCTAGACCTTGATCTGGATCAGGGACCAAGTCCCCTTCTCTCTTCCCCTACTGCACCCCATTTACATAGTCATGTACGGAACAGACAGAAGCTGATTTGGGTTGGGGCCGAGGCATCAAGAAAGGCTTCATGGGGAAGGTTATCATCATTCTGAACTGTGACTGAAACCAAGGGAGACATTTTTTTCACCAGTGATCCAATTTATTCTCACAACGTGCCTGTGAGGTAGGGACGGGTGGAGACAATCCCCATCGTACAGAGGGAAAAAACCGAGGTACACGAAAATCAAGTTATTTGCCCATGGTCACAGAAGTGGGAGAGTTGGGAATTGGAACCCAGGCCTCCTGACACAGAAAAGCCAACAATGCCATATAGACTTATATATAGTATACAGCATGGAAGTTGGGGGAGAGAGGAGGGGAACACCAAGTGACAGTCTCCCAATTCTAAATGACTTGTTTTTGTTTTTTCCTGGATTGAGGGGTTCGAGAAGCTACTGGACACTGTCTATTCCAGCAAAGAAGCCCAGAGATCAAGGGTAGATATTTAAATCTGAAAATCAAATAGGTATTTCATCATAAAAATTTCAAAATAAAGGTATTTCACTTTTATTTTTTAAAAAGGGAGGAAAAAACCAAACTTCTCATCATAAATCCCACAGTGCAGAACACAAATCCCCACAGTGCCTAGACCTGCCCTTGAGAACCATCTTCCCTCCCACGGGAAGGCCCCTGGCCAAGACTGGTACAAATTCTACAACATTTTCAAGTTGCTTTTCTTCAAAAATTGATTCTAATTGTAGGAAGAATTCCCTAATTCTGCTTACTTTGTTCTGCATCACAAGTCAAAGATATGATAGACTATGTCTTTCGTTCCTCTAAAACTATCCATTTCCTCATTATTTACAAAATGATAATATTCCATTGCATTCCTAGATCATAATTTGTTTAGCCATTCTCCAGTAGGTAGAAATCCCAACCTTCCTTTGCTTAGTTTCCAAGTTGGGGCTGCTACGAAAAGAGCTACAAAAAATATTTTTGTACCTATGGGTCCTTTTCCTCTTTCTTTGTTGATCTGAGTCTTAATGGAAACTAGGGATTAAGGAAAAGGACCCATAGGTACAAAAATATTTATTGTAGCTCTTTTTATTGCAGACAAAAATTGGAAAGAAAAGTTGCATCTCCCCCCTCCAACCGGGGAATGGCTAAACAAATTGGGGCATATGGAAGATCAGGAACATTATTGTTCTACTGTACTAACTGAGAACAAGAGTCAGAGAAAACTGGAAGATTTGTTTGAATTGATGCAGAAAATTGAGACCCGGAGAGTGAGTTGAACAGAATCAGAACGAACTAAAGCCAAAACAGTAATGTGAAGACAAAGAACCTGGAAATAATGGAGTCTGATGAATGTAATGCTCAATTGTAATTGTAGAAGATTGAAGAAGAATCATGTTTCTCACCTCTTAGCAGAGTAGTGATGAAACCTATTACTCAGATATTTATAGCACAGGAGGATAAAAATCTTCTTGGATACTTAATGATTGCTGGCAAGAACTGTGCAGCTGGCCTGTAACTGAAGAAAGGATACAGGTTGGGGATCAAAGAAGGGGCTGATGGGGGAAATCTGTCTATCGTGCCCATCTGCATGTCCTTGGGGGACATCGGATCAAATGGTCTCTTGGATAAATTGTTGAAGTGATCTAGTTAGGGAGCAAGGCAGATTTACAGCATATATGTTGAGCTGAGTATAAATGTTTTCTGTGAAACAAGAAATTGAGAAATGGGGGAGTTAGGTGGCGCAGTAGATAGAGCAGCAGCCCTGAAGTCAGGAGGACCTGATTTCAAATTTGACCTCAGACACTTAATATTTCCTAGCTGTGTAACCCTGGGTAAGAGAAAGAAAGAAAGAAAGAAAAGAAAGAAAGAAAAGAAAGAAAGAAAGAAAGAAAGAAAGAAAGAAAGAAAGAAAGAAAGAAAGAAAGAAAGAAAGAAAGAAAGAAAGAAAGAAAGAAAGAAAGAAAGAAAGAAAGAAAGAAAGAAGAGAAAGAAAGAAGAAGAAAGAAAGAAAGAAAGAAAGAAAGAAAGAAAGAAAGAAAGAAAGAAAGAAAGAAAGAAAGAAAGAAGAAAGAAAGAAAGAAAGAAGGAAGGAAGGAAGGAAGGAAGGAAGGAAGGAAGGAAAGGAAGGAAGGAAGGAAGGAAGGAAGGAAGGAAGGAAGGAAGGAAGGAAGGAAGGAAGGAAGGAAGAAGGAAGGAAGGAAGAGAAGGAAGAAAGGAAGAAAGGAAGAAAGGAAGAAAGGAAGAAAGGAAGGAAGGAAGGAAGGAAGGAAGGAAGGAAGGAAGGAAGGAAGGAAGGAAGGAAGGAAGGAGGGAAGAAGGGAAGGAAGGAAGGAAGGAAGGAGGGAAGAAATGGGAAATCACTGAATCACTCAGAATCACATAATAAAAGACGGTTATCTGTTAAAGAGGGGGCAGCTAAGTGATGTAGTGGATAGAGCACTATCCACTGATTCAAATTAGAAAATCTGAGTTTATATGCCCAAAAAGTTATCAAACTGTGCATACCCTTTGACCCAGCATTGCTGCTATTGGGATTATATCCCAAAGAAATACTGAGGAGAGGAAAGGGACCTGTATGTGCCAAAATGTTTGTGGCAGCTCTTTTTGTAGTGGCTAGAAACTGGAAGATGAATGGATGTCCATCAGTTGGAGAATGGTTGGGTAAATTGTGGTATATGAAGGTTATGGAATATTATTGCTCTGTAAGAAATGACCAGCAGGAGGAATACAGAGAGGCCTGGAGAGACTTACATCAACTGTTGCTGAGTGAAATGAGCAGAACCAGAAGATCACTGTACACTTCAACAACAATACTGTATGAGGATGTATTCTGATGGAAGTGGAAATCTTCAACATAAAGAAGATCCAACTCACTTCCAGTTGATCAATGATGGACAGAAACAACTACACCCAGAGAAGCAACACTGGGAATTGAATGTAAAATATTAGCACTACTGTCTATCTACCCAGGTTACTTATACCTTCGGAAGCTAATACTTAACGTGCAACAAGAAAATGGTATTTACACACATATATTGTATCTAGGTTTTATTGTAACACATGTAAAATATATGGGATTACCTGCCATCGGGGGGGAGGGAGTGGAGGGAGGGAGGGGATAATTTGGAGGGATGAATACAAGGGATAATGTTGTGGAGAAAAATTGCTCATGCATATATATATTGTGAAAAAAAATTCTAAATAAAATTTTAAAAAAATAAAAATAAAAAATAAAATAAAAATTAAAAAGAAGAAAAAGAAAAGAAAATTCTGAGTTCAAATGTTACCATAGACACTGGCTAGTTGTTTGGGCGAGCCATTTGACTCCAATTACCTCAAGAAAATTTTAAAGCAAGAAAAAAGAAAGCTCAGCATTCTGAGTGATGATTAGGCAGGAGAGATAGCAAGTACAGAGGCTGGGTAGTAGGTGGGAATCTGCTATTTGAGGAATAGTAAGAAGACCAATCCAACTAGACAGTGATGTAAATGCAAGACAAAGCAGCCAGCATTTATTAAGCACTCATTATGTCGGCACTGAGCTAAGCACTGGGAGTACAGATATAAACAAAAAGATAGTCCTTCCCCTCAAGGAGCTTACATTTAATGGGGGAAGACATCCTACAAAAGGAAGCTTGAAAGGAGCATGGGATTCTGCTGAAGACCTACTGGACTAGATGAGTCGGGTGGCTGTCGTTGGCCACCGAGGTCCTCCCTAGCTTGGCCCAGGCGTTGGGTCGGGAAAGGGTGAGGAGGCCAGGGAGGTTGCTGGGGCAAGGGGAGGCCAGGTCCTGTGGACTTGCAGGTGACATCAGAATGCCCATCTGAAGCAGGGTGGAAGGGCCCAGGCGAGGCAGGCCTTCTGGAGTCATGGGTGAACGGAGAGGTTTCTTGGAAGGGGTAGAACCCAGAAAGTCCAAAGCAGAGCCAGGAAGGAATGAAGGGAACATCCAGGAGTAGTGGCTCCTAGAAAAGGAGCCCCGATATTTCTGTGTCATTTTCAGATCCCCGTGTCACACCAACACTCAGCAACCAATCCTGTCGTGATTTTTACTCTGGCCACATTCATGACCCAGGCCAGATTAGATTGGCAGTTACGTAGCAGCCATTTCCCCCACTTTCTGAAGGAGCTCAGTATCTGGGTTATGGTTCTTTCTCTCTGTATACCGGAGGACCTGGTCATTTGTGCCGGTGTTCCCTCAAACACTCTAACCCCTGCTGCACTCCCCTGCCTTTCCCTCGGCCTCAGTCACACAGGGAAACCCTGGCTCTCCCCATCAGCAGATGGGTTCCACTTGCGTGATCAAGAATTCTGAAATTTCTCTATCCCATCATAATCTCCTATCATTCCATCTGTCCCTGGGCCTCACCCATATGCAATCTATGTCCTCCTCGTGACTGCCAGGCCCTCCCCCTGTCCCTCAGCACTTTCTCTCCCAGACTGTGACTACACTCTTTCCTTCCCCATCTCCTGACCCGCTAGTTACTCAGTCCAGCGTTGCACTGTAACCTCATACCCCTTTCCCCGTCATCCCACTGCCGCTTCACGCCTCGCCAAACCGCAACTCCATACCATCCGCCTCTTTGCCTGCTCACGTGCTGCCCAGTGGAACAGGAGGAAATCATAAGAAACGATAGTGTTATTATCTAATCTTACTTGGGTCCTCACACTAAGTGAATCTCCATTCCATTCCCAACAACGGCTGTTTCAAACCTAAACCTTTGAGACTGTCTCCCCCATACCTGGAATCTCCACCTCTTAAAATCCCTCATTTCCTTCAAAACTCAGTGCATTTGTCTTCACCTTCTTCATGGAGTTTTCTCTCTCATTTCTCCATACCCTAAGTCACTTGGTGATTATTTTGTATATATAGTATTTTGCCTCAGAAAACTGAGGCAAGCAGGGTGAAGTGACTTGTCCAAGACTACACAGATCCTTTTGTTACCGGTATTTTTTTTCCAGTTACATGTAAAGACAATTTTTAACATTCATTTTTTTATAAGTCTGTATTCCAGATTTTCCTCCCTCTCTCCCTCTCCCCTTCTCCCTAAGAGAGTGAGCAATTTGATATCAGTTACATCCGTGCAATCACATTAAAACAAATTTCCATATTAGTAATGTTGCAAAAGAAGAAACTGAACAAAAGGGAAAAACTATGGAAAATAGTGAAAGTAGCATGCTTTGATATAACTCAAGAGCCATCGGTTCTTTGTCGGAATAGCCACGCAGACGTGATAAATTCTCCTTGACTGAAAGCATGCATTGGATGATGACTAGACAACTTGGGGTACAAGAATATGATGGACTATCACTACACTGGCAAATGCCAAATACGAAGACTTCAGAGAAACGTAGAAAGACTTACCCGAACTGATGCCGTACGATGTAAGCAGACCAAGAAAACGACATGCCCGATGACTATGACAATCTACATGGGAAGAACACAACAGGAGAAGTGATCACTAATGAGAATCATCAAGCTTGGTCCTGGAGGGCAGATGAGAAAATGGTCTGTCCTCCCTTCTTTGAAGAGAAGGGACACTGAGTAGGGAACATTGCATTTCCTGCCACAGGTTAAAGGGGTGATGTATTGGGACTTCCCCGGGGACTCCCCACCTTTCCTCTTCTTACAAGGTGGGGAGTCTCTGAATGTATACAAAGGCTAGGTGGTTTAAGGCTTTGAAGGCCTTTGGCCTAGTTTGAACCTAAGCCTTGAGTGATGATTACCTATTGCTCTTGCCGAGCTGCTTTTATTTCTCTGCCACCGTGACTGAGGGGGATGAAGGGAAGGGAGGGCAACACTTTTGGCAGTGGACTCAGCTATGGACTCCCAGACAGCCTAGATCCATCCTCAGGAAGAGTCTTGCTTTCCCCAACGAGGGAATCTGATTATTCCCATACTTATTGGATTATTCTACCCTCACCCCAAAGTGGAACTCCAATGGAAGCCTAGAAAACAAAGTTGAGGGATGGCTCATGTCTAAAGGGTACCTGAAAGAACCTGAGAAGGTTCTGCCTGGAAAAAGGACTTGGTGTGCAAAATGGAGAGAGGGATAGGACGGCTATTACCTCCACCACAAAAGAAACTCGCAAAACACAAAACGATTCAAAAGCGTGCTTTTTGAGAAATACAGGAAACAAAACGATCCTTTATCTTTGTTTTCCTCTGCTGAAAAGATACATACAGTTGCATTACCTCCAGGCCACCCACGGGTTGGAAGGTCCGTTTCTGGTGGGCCCTGCTGTCTCGGGCTTGCTCAGCCCTTTCAGCTACGGCATCACCCTGACAAAAAACAAAAGCCATCTTTTGGGACCTGATGATTATTCAGAGGCACCGAGGTACAGCCAGGGCTAGAAATGTCCATTTCTTGGATCTCTGCCATCTGCTTCTGGGAAAGAAAGGCAAAACAGAAGAGTCAGCGGGGGACTTGAGGTCTAATCTCAGGATCAAGCCTCATTGAAATGTCATTGGGGCAGCTAGGGGGCGCAGTGGAGAAAGCAGTGGCTCTGCCATTGAGAATTGGAGTCCAAATTTGTCCTTAGAACTTAAGCTGGATGACCCTAGCCAGGGCACTTAACTTCTGGCTGCCCTTCTTATAAATATGTTACTTCTCACCAGGAGGCGGCTGGAGGCAAGGCCCAAGTCCCAGCCTGGCTCATCAGACCCGGACCCTGCAAGACTCGGGCGGTCTAGAGAGGATGGGAACATATATCTCTGTTCGGCAGTCCCCCAAGTTGTGCTTACCTTCTAGCAGCCGATAAGAGATAGGAAGGCTCTCTTTCTGTATCTCTTAACAATTCCAGCTGCCCAAAGAGGCCCGGACTCTAAAATCAGCCATCCTGGGCAGTGCTACCCCCACGAAGAACACGGAAGGACCCAAGCCTAGCAGCAGTGTACACTTACTTAGGCCTTCCACATATCATGGGCGGCATGAGAAATTCAATGGGAATTTGGGGGCGTTTGTGGACATGTGAAGGCCAGCAGGAGACACAGAACAAGTTTAGAACTCAGAAATGCATAAATGTATAAAATACATGTATAGTATTACATTATAGGCCCCGTAAAAGAAAAAGAAAAAAATTCAGACTTCTTCTCCAGTACAAAGGGAGGGTTAAAAATATTATGTGGAGGGCCGGCTAGATGGCACGATGAATAGAGCATCAGCCCTGGAGTCAGGAGGATCTGAGTTCAAATGTGGCCTCAGACACTAATACTTGCTGTGTGACCCTGGGCAAGTCACCTGACACCAATTGCTTCACCCCCCCAAAAAAATTTTGTTTTACACGGGTTTTTCCAGATCACATGGGTGTCAGAGATGCTGACTCACTCCCACAATGTGGAAGGGATAACTGTATACAGTAGAGACTCCTTAAGATCCCGGAGACCACAGACAGCACCAGTGTCAAAGATGACGCAGAAGTTCCATGTCCCCGAGAATCCCAGGATGGGATTATTCCCCACGGGCCTGTCGCTCTCCTGCCCTTTCCCAGTTGACTATTTTGGAGCTGTGTAAATGAGGGCGGCTGTCTTTCCCTTCTACTGGCAGGGGGTTCTCCCTCATGTACAAAGGGGAGAAGAGCAGAGGGCTGAAGGATCAGCAGGAAAGGATCCTTCCTAGCAGGCACTGAAGCCTTTCTGTACAGAGAGGAAACTGAGGCCAGGAGCGAGGTGCCTACAGGATGGTAGCTTTAGAACGAGCTCGTGTGGTCCACAGGAGGCCGAGGCCTAAGAGAGGCCGTGTGGCTGGTGGGTCACCGAGCCAGAGTTCGTGCAGGTGCTCCCCATCCCCTAGGCCCAAATGAAAATGTGCCCTTGGGAGACTCCGCCGATGGAGAGCAGTCTGGGCAGGCGTAAGGCATCGGGCCTTGTCCTCTGAAGTGGGCCCGGTCGGGAAGGAGCACCTTCTTCCCTTTTCTTCCTTCCCACCCCTTTGGCTGAGCTCCTAATTGTGGGGTGGGAAGGACAGAAGCGGTGGGAACGACTCAGGAAAATGGGTCAGAGCAGGAGAAGCTCCCGGATCCATGCTGGGAAGCCTGAGATTCTTGCTTTCCCCCATAAGGAAGCTAACTCCCTTAGGTGCAATCAACCCCACCCCCAGCCAAGCACATGGCTTCCTCCCCTCGTTAAAGGTGGGGTAGCCCCCCCCGATGGCAATCCCAGAGCCGGAGGAGGGGAGCCGAGAGGCTAGGGGTCCGCCTTCTGAGGGGGCCGCTTCCGGGAATTTGTGCGGGCCTTTGAGCACCCCCAGCTCGGAGCGGGGAGAAATCTGGAGAAAACGCTGCCCCAGAGAGTTCAGGACCACGAGCGGAGATCAGGAGGGCCGGCTTCTTGCCCTGCTTCCTGCTCCTAACTCGGCCAAATCGCGTCCCCTGTGTAGCCTCAGTTTCCCCAGCTGAAAAAGCAGCACTTTGCCGGAGGGTCTCTGGCCTTTCCAGGCCCTCGACGGAGATGGTAGTGGCAATGGAGGCTCCCCCATCCCTCTCTTCCCCCTCTCCTCCCCCCCCAATCTTGGACAGGAAGTGGGTGGGGCAGGGCAGGTGTGTGTGAGCAGATCTGAGGCCCCTCCCTCCTTGCTCACGGGGGCCTGGGGGGGGGCAGCCTGTGGAGGGCGGAGCTGGGCCCTGGTCCGGAGGGGGGAGATGGGAAGCATCAGAGGCCGGCGGAGCAGGAGCAGGAGCAGGAGCAGGAGCTGCTGGAGCAGGTGAGGAGCCCGGCCGGCCTGGGGCCGTGGGGGGGCATCCTATCTCCCGGGGTCGCTCAGTGTCTCGCTGTTCTGGGTCTCTGGACCCGCCTTCTCGTCTGCGCCCCCCACTCTCCCTGTCCTTGGCGCTGCATTCCCAGCGCTGGGCCAGATCGCCTGCGATGGGAAGGGGAGGGAAGGGAAAGGGAAGGAAGGGGAGGAAGGGAAAGGAAAAGGAAGGGAGGTCTCCGGCTGCAGCCAGAGCAGCGGGGACTGTATTAACCCCAGAACAGACGCGGCCCCCGGCCCTGGTTCACCTTCAGCCTCCTTTCCCAGGGAGGCTCGAGCCCGGCCAGCGCTGCCTCCATCACCCGCAGGCCCTCACCCACCACCACCTGCCCCCCCCCCGGGGTCCCGCACGGCCCAGCCCGTGCCAGCTTTGCCCCTCCTGCCCCATGGCAGAGGCGGGACCCGGGGGCACTGGGGATCAGCACACAGCACAGGGCTCTCTCCCTTCCAGGCCCCAGAAGCGGAGGAGAGGGGTTGGCCTGCAGGGTGCCCTCTGTGTCCAGCATGCTGCGAGTTTCCACGGCGTCAGGTAAGCTTCCCGCCACCTTCGCGGTGTGGCCAAGGGGCAAGGGCACCGAGAGACGGAGGCGTTGAGGCGCAAAAACAGGGCACGGTCCGCTTGGGCCCGGCCGGCTTGGGGGTTAGGGGGGAGGAGGCCGGCAAAGGGGCCGGGGTCGGGCCGGCACCCCAGCAACGTGCCCGGTCGCTTCCTTCCCCGAGCCCGGCATGCCTCGGCCTCCCTGCGGTCCACTCCTCGCCCCCCAGGAGCTGGAATGTGGGGGCTGATGGCCACTCCAGAATTTGTCTGGGGATTGGGGGGAGGGGGGAGGGGGAAGCATTGTGGGGGAGAAAGATTTGGGACATCTGGATTCTTGCCCCCACTCTCGCCTCCCCCACCCCCCACCTCGATTGCACAGTGGCGAAAGCCTGCCCCTTGCCCCGTCCTCCCAAATGGGACGGGATGGCAGAACTGAGGCACGCCCATTGCGTATCTGGGAAGTGGACGGACACGGAGACGAACGTGTGTGACGGATTTGTATCTGAATGGCTGCAAAAGAGAAGGCTGGACTTAGATCCCATGAGTGACCCTGGGCGAGATCCTTCCCCTCCTGGGGCCTCAGTTTCCTTCTCTGTAAAAATGAGGCTGAACACAATGGCCTCTGGGGTTCCCTCTAGGGCTTAGCCATGAGTCCTGTCTCCAGCTAGTTCAGACTAGGGGGAGTTATTATTTGGTGTGGGAAAGCAGAGGGAAGAAAGAAATGGTCTTCAAAGCCACCCCCTCCTCTCAAAAGCGCTCCTGCTCAGCTTTATAGCATGATTGATCTTTTTTCAGTGATTCAACATGGGGCAGAATTGCACCAAGGTTCTTGCTCACTTTTCTCTTACACGTGTTCTTGTCTCTCCCTGTCTCTCCCCATTTCCCAGCCGCCCCTGGGCCCCTCTCCAACGGCAGCCTTCCCGGCAACAGCAGCAGAAGCAGCGGCGAAGACCGAAACCCATGGTTGGCCCAGGCCGAGGTGGCGCTGCTGGCGGCCATGTTTGTGTGTGTGACGCTGAGCAATATGCTAGTGCTGGGGGCCCTGGCCCGCAGGGGCAGGAGAGGCCGCTGGGCCCCTATGCACGTCTTCATCGGCCACCTGTGTCTGGCCGATCTGGCCGTGGCCCTGTTTCAGGTGCTCCCGCAGCTGGCCTGGGACATCACGGACCGTTTCCAGGGCCCCGACTTTCTGTGCCGATCCGTCAAATATCTGCAGATGGTGGGCATGTACGCTTCCTCCTACATGATCCTGGCCATGACCCTGGACCGCCATCGGGCCATCTGCCGCCCCATGTTGGCATTCCGCCACGGTGGGGCTCACTGGAATAGACCCATCCTGGTTGCATGGGCCCTCTCGTTGATTTTCAGTCTGCCCCAGCTCTTCATCTTCAGCCAACGGGAGGTCGGGGATGGCACTGGGACTCTGGACTGCTGGGCCCTCTTCATCGAGCCCTGGGGGCTCCGGGCCTACGTCACTTGGATCGCCCTGATGGTGTTTGTGGCACCGGCTGCAGGCATTGCTGCCTGCCAGGTGCTCATCTTTCGAGAGATCCATGCCAGCCTGTCCCCGAGGTCGAGCGGCGTAGGGCCTAGTGAGGGTGCCCGGGTCTCAGCAGCCATGACCAAGACAGTGAGAATGACCCTGGTGATAGTGATTGTGTACGTGCTGTGTTGGGCACCCTTCTTCTTGGTGCAACTGTGGTCGGTGTGGGACCCCCAGGCACCCCGGGAAGGTAAGTTTCAGAGGCCGTATTCTCTGACACAAACCCCACATGGGCAGGCTGGTGGGCAGATTTGCCCAGAAAGCTGGGCAGGCAGCGAGACATCTGCTTACAGCCCTCCCGATGCACACAGGGCCACATTCAGAGTCCTCTAAACCCTTATCCCCCCTCCCTGTCCTCAACCTTGCCTCCTCCTTGGTCTACTCGGAGGAGACAAAGTAGAACCCATGCCTCTGGACCCTGCTCCGTCCCTCATCCTCCAGTCCCACTTGACCCATATTCCCATGGCTCTGTCATTTCTTGCCTGTCCCTTAGGCACCCTCCATTTCCCCCAACCCTTCCCTGCCCTGCCTCCACCTCTCTTCTGCCTTTTTCCCAGGGCCTCCCTTTGTGTTGCTCATGCTTCTGGCCAGCCTCAACAGCTTCACCAACCCTTGGATCTACGCCTTCTTCAGTAGCAGCGTCTCCTTGGAGCTGCGCGGCCTCCTCTGCTGCTCCCGGGCCCCGGCTCTGGCCAGCCTCGGTCCCCCGGACGACTCCTGCATAACTGCCAGCTCCTCTCTCACCAAGGACACATCCTCCTGAGGTGGCGGGCAGACCACAGGGGGGTCGGCTCCCTTCCCGGACTCCAGAAAGCTCCTTGCCTAGGCCAACATCACCCACACAGTCTAACCGTACCAGGTCCCTGCTCAGCTTTCCCAATGCCCTGAAGGTAATACTCTGGCATTTAAAGGCCTGTATTTCTGGGCAGATCATACATTGTGTCTCCCTACCCTCCATATCATTGCCTGGTCTGTTGCCTATAACTGGAATATTCCCTCTCTTCACCTCTGTTCCCATAAGCCCTCACTCCCTTTAAATTTCGGATCAAGGAAATCCTCCTTCAGGCCTTTCCTGCTCCCCCTACTCCCAAACTCGGTATTTATTGTGTATGTTTCCCATACTCACTTCTCAGGACACCTGCCATATCCCTAGAACGTCAGTTCCTTGAGGGCAAACTACCCCACTGTTTTACTTGTGTTGGCACAGAAGTACTTAATAGATGCTCGTTGACTGATGGAGGCTGAGGGGAAAGGCCAGGAGGCCCCTGGAGTTTCCGGGAATTGGGTCTGGTAGAACGAGCCCTGTACAGGAAATCAAGAGTTTTATGTTCTAGTTCTGCATCAGCCTTTGACTTGCTTGGGCCAGTCGCTTTCCCTCACTTAGTCAAGTTTTCCATCTGTAAAATGAAAGGTCTGGACTAGAGGCCGAGAGTGCTTTAGTTCTGCCATTTCCCATTACCCCTTGGACTTGGGGACAGGGAGGATATGTCATTTCCTTTGGCTCGGGGGACTCGCTCTTTGTTTCCTAGGACTAGGGGAAGGATAGTGGGAGGGCTCTGTTCAGGCCTCCTTGTCCAAGACATCCTTAAGCCATCCCTTCCCTCCATTTTGGACCTTGGCAAAGTCCCCAGTCTCCCATGCCAACCCCCCACCCCTCACACAAGAATGACCCACTCTGAGATATGAGCTGAATAAACTCTCCCCAGATCAGGACTTTACAAGCTGGCAGTTTCCTTATATTGGGAAAGGCGTGATGGCTGATGGAGGTGGACGGACACACGTGGCCATGTGTGAGCACAGATGTGTTGCTCTAGACCGGAAGGCCCCACCTGCTCACAGAGCCATAGACACAACGCAGCCTGGAGCAAGCCGAACGCTGTATGCACACGCACACTTACGCACATACATCACGTGCCCACCCCTGCGTCCAGGAAGCCCGAGGGGTCTGCCCACGCGCAGGCCGAAGGGGAAGACCTCACAGGGCCTCTGTGGATTTCTTCAGGGAGCCGGGCAGGCCCCCCTCCCCCAGCTTCCATTACCTCTATCCCATTGTTCTCACCCTGTTTATAGCAGCTTCAGCCTCTGCTCAAGTAGTTTTTCCATGACTTGGCCCTGACCCTGATGTCCGCTTCCCCCCAGCCAGTTTACCTGATAGCCTGAGGTTCCTGACCTCTTCCTTCCTAGCCCAGCCCCACCTCCTACCCCCCACCCCGCAGAAAGTCCCACAGCTTACTAGTGACCATTTCCAATGCAATGGGCTGAGACACCAGCAGTCACATTCACACTGAACCTTAGTGAGCCTGGGCCAGTCAGGAGTGACAGGTGGAAAAGAGAAACGGCCTAACAAATTGGGGAGGGTGTGAGCTAAGGCACGGGCCTGGTGTGCACAAAGCTGCCGGGGCCTGCTTGGAGCAGAGGGCCCTGTCGGGCAAGCACTGAAAGACAAGGCCAAGGAGATTCCCGAGAGCATCCAGTGCCATTGTGACTTCAGCGGGTAGGCCGTTAGAGAGGATCTGGCTCATGGGAGCAATCTGGGGGCCTGCCTAACCATTAGGCAGCTGAACACACTCTGCTGGAGAGACCACCATGGAGGCAGCCAGAACTGCTAACTTGTTATTAGGCTGTATTAACTGAGGCCACACTCGGGAGGAAGCTAACAGGCACCCCAAAATTAGAGGACATCATTCAGTTGTGGAAACCCAAGTTTAAGGAGCAGCACTGATAAACTGGATAGCTCTCAGAGGGGGGCAGAGAGCATGGGGAAGGACCTAGAGCTTGTCCCCCTCCCAATCAGCTTGAGGAACTAGGCCCGACAGCATGGGGAAGGACCAGGAGCTTGTGTCCCTAACAATCAGTTTGAGGAACTAAGCCCGACAGCATGGGGAAGGACCTAGAACTTGTCCCCCTAACAATCAGCTGGAGGAACTAGGCCTGACAGCATGGGGAACGACCTAGAGCTTGTCCCCCTAACAATCAGTTTGAGGAACTAGGCCCGACAGCATGGGAAAGGACCTAGAGCTTGTGTCCCTAACAATCAGCTCGAGGAACTAGGCCTAACAGCATGGTGAAGGACCTGGAGCTTATGTCCCTAACAATCAGCTGGAGGAACTAGGCCCGGCAGCATGGGGAAGGACCTGGAGCTTGTGTCCCTAACAATCAGTTTGAGGAACTAGGCCCGATAGCATGGGGAAGGACCTAGAGCTTGTCCCCCTAACAATCAGCTGGAGGAACTAGGCCCTACAGCATGGGGAAGGAACTAGAGCTTGTGTCCCTAACAATCAGCTGGAGGAACTAGGGCCGACATCATGGGGAAGGACCTGGAGCTTGTGTCCCTAACAATCAGCTAGAGGAAGTAGGCCCGTCAGCATGGGAAAATAACTAGAGCTTGTGTCCCTAACAATCAGTTTCACGAACTAGGCCCGACAGCATGGGAAGGACCTGGAGCTTGTGTCCCTAACAAACAGCTGGAGGAACTAGGCCCGACGGCATGGGGAAGGACCTAGAGCTTGTCCCCCTATCAATCAGCTTGAACTAGGCCCGACAGCATGGGGAAGGACCTGGAGCTTGTGTCCCTAAAAATCAGTTTGAGGAACTAGGCCCGACAGCATGGGGAAGGACCTAGAGCTTGTCCCCCTAACAATCAGCTGGAGGAACTAGGCCTGACAGCATGGGGAAAGACCTGGAGCTTGTCCCCCTAACAATCAGTTTGAGGAACTAGGCCCGACAGCATGGGGAAGGACCTGGAGCTTGTCCCCCTATCAATCAGCTTGAACTAGGCCCGACAGCATGGGCAAGGACCGAGAGCTTGTGTCCCTGACAATCAGCTTGAGGAACTAGGCCTGACAGCATGGGGAAAGACCTAGAGCTTGTCCCCCTAACAATCAGCACAAGGAACTAGGCCTGACAGCATGGATTAGTACCTGGAGCTTGTCCCCCTATCAATCAGCTTGAACTAGGCCCGACAGCATGGGGAAGGACCTGGAGCTTGGGTCCCTAACAATCAGTTTGAGGAACTAGGCCCGACAGCATGGGGAAGGACCTAGAACTTGTCCCCCTAACAATCAGCTGGAGGAACTAGGCCTGACAGCATGGGGAACGACCTAGAGCTTGTCCCCCTAACAATCAGTTTGAGGAACTAGGCCCGACAGCATGGGAAAGGACCTAGAGCTTGTGTCCCTAACAATCAGCTCGAGGAACTAGGCCTAACAGCATGGTGAAGGACCTGGAGCTTATGTCCCTAACAATCAGCTGGAGGAACTAGGCCCGGCAGCATGGGGAAGGACCTGGAGCTTGTGTCCCTAACAATCAGCTGGAGGAACTAGGCCCGGCAGCATGGGGAAGGACCTGAAGCTTGTGTCCATAACAATCAGCTTGAGGAACTAGGCCCGACAGCATGGGGAAGTACCTGGAGCTTGTCCCCCTAAGAATCAGCTCAAGGAACTAGGGCCAACAGCATGGGGAAAGACCTAGAGCTTGTCCCCCTATCAATCAGCTTGAACTAGGCTCGACCGCATGGGGAAATAACTAGAGCTTGTGTCCCTAAAAATCAGTTTGAGGAACTAGGCCCGACAGCATGGGGAAGGACCTGAAGCTGGTGTCCCTAACAATCAGCTCAAGGAACTAGGCCTAACAGCATGGGGAAAGACCTAGAGCTTGTCCCCCTAACAATCAGCACAAGGAACTAGGCCTGACAGCATGGATTAGTACCTGGAGCTTGTCCCCCTATCAATCAGCTTGAACTAGGCCCGACAGCATGGGGAAGGACCTGGAGCTTGTGTCCCTAACAATCAGTTTGAGGAACTAGGCCCGACAGCATGGGAAAGGACTTAGAGCTTGTGTCCCTACCAATCAGTTTGAGGAACTAGGCCCGACAGCATGGGGAAGGACCTAGAGCTTGTCCCCCTAACAATCAGCTGGAGGAACTAGGCCTGGCAGCATGGGGAAAGACCTGGAGCTTGTCCCCCTAACAATCAGTTTGAGGAACTAGGCCCGACAGCATGGGGAAGGACCTGGAGCTTGTGTCCCAAACAGTCAGCTGGAGGAACTAGGCCCGACAGCATGGGGAAATACCTAGAGCTTGTCCCCCTAACAATCAGCTTGAGGAACTAGGCCTGACAGCATGGGGAAGGACCTGGAGCTTGTGTCCCTAACAATCAGCTTGAACTAGGCCTAACAGCATGGGAAAGACCTAGAGCTTGTGTCCCTAACAATCAGCTTGAGGAACTAGGCCTGACAGCATGGGGAAGGACCTGGAGCTTGTGTCCCTAACAATCAGCTTGAACTAGGCCTAACAGCATGGGAAAATACCTAGAGCTTGTGTCCCTAACAATCAGTTTCACGAACTAGGCCCGACAGCATGGGGAAGGACCTGGAGCTTGTGTCCCTAACAAACAGCTCAAGGAATTAGGCCCGACGGCATGGGGAAGGACCTAGAGCTTGTCCCCCTAACAATCAGCTTGAGGAACTAGGCCCAACAGCATGGGGAAGGACCGAGAGCTTGTCCCCCTCCCAATCAGCTTGAGGAACTAGGCCCGACAGCATGGGGAAGGACTTAGAGCTTGTCCCCCTAACAATCAGCTGGAGGAACTAGGCCCGACAGCATGGGGAAAGACCTGGAGCTTGTCCCCCTAACAATCAGTTTGAGGAACTAGGCCCGACAGCATGGGGAAGGACCTGGAGCTTGTGTCCCAAACAGTCAGCTGGAGGAACTAGGCCCGACAGCATGGGGAAATACCTAGAGCTTGTCCCCCTAAGAATCAGCTTGATCTAGGGCCGACAGCATGGGGAAGGACCTGGAGCTTGTCCACCTAACAATCAGCTTGAACTAGGCCTGACAGCATTGGGAAGGACCTGGAGCTTGTGTCCCTAACAATCAGCTTGAGGAACTAGGCCCGACAGCATGGGGAAGGACCTAGAGCTTGTCCCCCTCCCAATCAGCTTGAGGAACTAGGCCCGACAGCATGGGGAAGGACCTGGAGCTTGGGTCCCTAACAATCAGCTTGAGGAACTAGGCCCGACAGCATGGGGAAGAACCTGGAGCTTGTGTCCCTAACAATCAGCTTGAGGAACTAGGCCCGACAGCATGGGGAAGGACCTAGAGCTTGTCCCCCTCCCAATCAGCTTGAGGAACTAGGCCCGACAGCATGGGGAAGGACCTGGAGCTTGGGTCCCTAACAATCAGCTTGAGGAACTAGGCCCGACAGCATGGGGAAGAACCTGGAGCTTGTGTCCCTAACAATCAGCTTGAGGAACTAGGCCCGACAGCATGGGGAAGGACCTGGAGCTTGTCCACCTAACAATCAGCTTGAACTAGGCCTGACAGCATTGGGAAGGACCTGGAGCTTGTGTCCCTAACAATCAGCTTGAGGAACTAGGCCCGACAGCATGGGGAAGGACCTAGAGCTTGTCCCCCTAACAATCAGCTGGAGGAACTAGGCCTGACAGCATGGGGAAGGACCTGGAGCTTGGGTCCCTAACAATCAGCTTGAGGAACTAGGCCCGACAGCATGGGGAAGAACCTGGAGCTTGTATCCCTAACAATCAGCTGGAGGAACTAGGCCTGGCAGCATGGGGAAGGACCTGGAGCTTGTGTCCATAACAATCAGCTTGAACTAGGCCCGACAGCATGGGGAAGGACCTGGAGCTTGTGTCCATAACAATCAGCTTGAGGAACTAGGCCCGACAGCATGGGGAAGTACCTGGAGCTTGTCCCCCTAAGAATCAGCTCAAGGAACTAGGGCCAACAGCATGGGGAAAGACCTAGAGCTTGTCCCCCTATCAATCAGCTTGAACTAGGCTCGACCGCATGGGGAAATAACTAGAGCTTGTGTCCCTAAAAATCAGTTTGAGGAACTAGGCCCGACAGCATGGGGAAGGACCTGAAGCTGGTGTCCCTAACAATCAGCTCAAGGAACTAGGCCTAACAGCATGGGGAAAGACCTAGAGCTTGTCCCCCTAACAATCAGCACAAGGAACTAGGCCTGACAGCATGGATTAGTACCTGGAGCTTGTCCCCCTATCAATCAGCTTGAACTAGGCCCGACAGCATGGGGAAGGACCTGGAGCTTGTGTCCCTAACAATCAGTTTGAGGAACTAGGCCCGACAGCATGGGAAAGGACTTAGAGCTTGTGTCCCTACCAATCAGTTTGAGGAACTAGGCCCGACAGCATGGGGAAGGACCTAGAGCTTGTCCCCCTAACAATCAGCTGGAGGAACTAGGCCTGGCAGCATGGGGAAAGACCTGGAGCTTGTCCCCCTAACAATCAGTTTGAGGAACTAGGCCCGACAGCATGGGGAAGGACCTGGAGCTTGTGTCCCAAACAGTCAGCTGGAGGAACTAGGCCCGACAGCATGGGGAAGGACCTAGAGCTTGTCCCCCTAACAATCAGCTTGAGGAACTAGGCCTGACAGCATGGGGAAGGACCTGGAGCTTGTGTCCCTAACAATCAGCGTGAACTAGGCCTAACAGCATGGGAAAGACCTAGAGCTTGTGTCCCTAACAATCAGTTTCACGAACTAGGCCCGACGGCATGGGGAAGGACCTAGAGCTTGTCCCCCTCCCAATCAGCTTGAGGAACTAGGCCCGACAGCATGGGGAAGGACCAGGAGCTTGTGTCCCTAACAATCAGTTTGAGGAACTAAGCCCGACAGCATGGGGAAGGACCTGGAGCTTATCCCCCTAACAATCAGCTGGAGGAACTAGGCCTGACAGCATGGGGAAAGACCTGGAGCTTGTCCCCCTAACAATCAGTTTGAGGAACTAGGCCCAACAGCATGGGGAAGGACCTAGAGCTTGTGTGCCAAACAGTCAGCTGGAGGAACTAGGCCCGACAGCATGGGGAAATACCTAGAGCTTGTGTCCCTAACAATCAGTTTGAGGAACTAGGCCCGACAGCATGGGGAAGGACCTGGAGCTTGTGTCCATAACAATCAGCTTGAACTAGGCCCGACAGCATGGGGAAGGACCTGGAGCTTGTGTCCATAACAATCAGCTTGAGGAACTAGGCCCGACAGCATGGGGAAGTACCTGGAGCTTGTCCCCCTAAGAATCAGCTCAAGGAACTAGGGCCAACAGCATGGGGAAAGACCTAGAGCTTGTCCCCCTATCAATCAGCTTGAACTAGGCTCGACCGCATGGGGAAATAACTAGAGCTTGTGTCCCTAAAAATCAGTTTGAGGAACTAGGCCCGACAGCATGGGGAAGGACCTGAAGCTGGTGTCCCTAACAAACAGCTGGAGGAACTAGGCCCGACGGCAGGGGAAGGACCTAGAGCTTGTCCCCCTATCAATCAGCTTGAACTAGGCCCGACAGCATGGGGAAGGACCTGGAGCTTGTGTCCCTAAAAATCAGTTTGAGGAACTAGGCCCGACAGCATGCGGAAGGACCTAGAGCTTGTGTCCCTAACAATCAGCTGGAGGAACTAGGGCCGACATCATGGGGAAGGACCTGGAGCTTGTGTCCCTAACAATCAGCTAGAGGAAGTAGGCCCATCAGCATGGGAAAATAACTAGAGCTTGTGTCCCTAACAATCAGTTTCACGAACTAGGCCCGACAGCATGGGAAGGACCTGGAGCTTGTGTCCCTAACAAACAGCTGGAGGAACTAGGCCCGACGGCATGGGGAAGGACCTAGAGCTTGTCCCCCTATCAATCAGCTTGAACTAGGCCCGACAGCATGGGGAAGGACCTGGAGCTTGTGTCCCTAAAAATCAGTTTGAGGAACTAGGCCCGACAGCATGGGGAAGGACCTAGAGCTTGTCCCCCTAACAATCAGCTGGAGGAACTAGGCCTGACAGCATGGGGAAAGACCTGGAGCTTGTCCCCCTAACAATCAGTTTGAGGAACTAGGCCCGACAGCATGGGGAAGGACCTGGAGCTTGTCCCCCTATCAATCAGCTTGAACTAGGCCCGACAGCATGGGCAAGGACCGAGAGCTTGTGTCCCTGACAATCAGCTTGAGGAACTAGGCCTGACAGCATGGGGAAAGACCTAGAGCTTGTCCCCCTAACAATCAGCACAAGGAACTAGGCCTGACAGCATGGATTAGTACCTGGAGCTTGTCCCCCTATCAATCAGCTTGAACTAGGCCCGACAGCATGGGGAAGGACCTGGAGCTTGGGTCCCTAACAATCAGTTTGAGGAACTAGGCCCGACAGCATGGGGAAGGACCTAGAACTTGTCCCCCTAACAATCAGCTGGAGGAACTAGGCCTGACAGCATGGGGAACGACCTAGAGCTTGTCCCCCTAACAATCAGTTTGAGGAACTAGGCCCGACAGCATGGGAAAGGACCTAGAGCTTGTGTCCCTAACAATCAGCTCGAGGAACTAGGCCTAACAGCATGGTGAAGGACCTGGAGCTTATGTCCCTAACAATCAGCTGGAGGAACTAGGCCCGGCAGCATGGGGAAGGACCTGGAGCTTGTGTCCCTAACAATCAGCTGGAGGAACTAGGCCCGGCAGCATGGGGAAGGACCTGGAGCTTGTGTCCATAACAATCAGCTTGAGGAACTAGGCCCGACAGCATGGGGAAGTACCTGGAGCTTGTCCCCCTAAGAATCAGCTCAAGGAACTAGGGCCAACAGCATGGGGAAAGACCTAGAGCTTGTCCCCCTATCAATCAGCTTGAACTAGGCTCGACCGCATGGGGAAATAACTAGAGCTTGTGTCCCTAAAAATCAGTTTGAGGAACTAGGCCCGACAGCATGGGGAAGGACCTGAAGCTGGTGTCCCTAACAATCAGCTCAAGGAACTAGGCCTAACAGCATGGGGAAAGACCTAGAGCTTGTCCCCCTAACAATCAGCACAAGGAACTAGGCCTGACAGCATGGATTAGTACCTGGAGCTTGTCCCCCTATCAATCAGCTTGAACTAGGCCCGACAGCATGGGGAAGGACCTGGAGCTTGTGTCCCTAACAATCAGTTTGAGGAACTAGGCCCGACAGCATGGGAAAGGACTTAGAGCTTGTGTCCCTACCAATCAGTTTGAGGAACTAGGCCCGACAGCATGGGGAAGGACCTAGAGCTTGTCCCCCTAACAATCAGCTGGAGGAACTAGGCCTGGCAGCATGGGGAAAGACCTGGAGCTTGTCCCCCTAACAATCAGTTTGAGGAACTAGGCCCGACAGCATGGGGAAGGACCTGGAGCTTGTGTCCCAAACAGTCAGCTGGAGGAACTAGGCCCGACAGCATGGGGAAATACCTAGAGCTTGTCCCCCTAACAATCAGCTTGAGGAACTAGGCCTGACAGCATGGGGAAGGACCTGGAGCTTGTGTCCCTAACAATCAGCTTGAACTAGGCCTAACAGCATGGGAAAGACCTAGAGCTTGTGTCCCTAACAATCAGCTTGAGGAACTAGGCCTGACAGCATGGGGAAGGACCTGGAGCTTGTGTCCCTAACAATCAGCTTGAACTAGGCCTAACAGCATGGGAAAATACCTAGAGCTTGTGTCCCTAACAATCAGTTTCACGAACTAGGCCCGACAGCATGGGGAAGGACCTGGAGCTTGTGTCCCTAACAAACAGCTCGAGGAATTAGGCCCGACGGCATGGGGAAGGACCTAGAGCTTGTCCCCCTAACAATCAGCTTGAGGAACTAGGCCCAACAGCATGGGGAAGGACCGAGAGCTTGTCCCCCTCCCAATCAGCTTGAGGAACTAGGCCCGACAGCATGGGGAAATACCTAGAGCTTGTGTCCCTAACAATCAGTTTGAGGAACTAGGCCCGACAGCATGGGGAAGGACCTGGAGCTTGTGTCCATAACAATCAGCTTGAACTAGGCCCGACAGCATGGGGAAGGACCTGGAGCTTGTGTCCATAACAATCAGCTTGAGGAACTAGGCCCGACAGCATGGGGAAGTACCTGGAGCTTGTCCCCCTAAGAATCAGCTCAAGGAACTAGGGCCAACAGCATGGGGAAAGACCTAGAGCTTGTCCCCCTATCAATCAGCTTGAACTAGGCTCGACCGCATGGGGAAATAACTAGAGCTTGTGTCCCTAAAAATCAGTTTGAGGAACTAGGCCCGACAGCATGGGGAAGGACCTGAAGCTGGTGTCCCTAACAAACAGCTGGAGGAACTAGGCCCGACGGCAGGGGAAGGACCTAGAGCTTGTCCCCCTATCAATCAGCTTGAACTAGGCCCGACAGCATGGGGAAGGACCTGGAGCTTGTGTCCCTAAAAATCAGTTTGAGGAACTAGGCCCGACAGCATGCGGAAGGACCTAGAGCTTGTGTCCCTAACAATCAGCTGGAGGAACTAGGGCCGACATCATGGGGAAGGACCTGGAGCTTGTGTCCCTAACAATCAGCTAGAGGAAGTAGGCCCATCAGCATGGGAAAATAACTAGAGCTTGTGTCCCTAACAATCAGTTTCACGAACTAGGCCCGACAGCATGGGAAGGACCTGGAGCTTGTGTCCCTAACAAACAGCTGGAGGAACTAGGCCCGACGGCATGGGGAAGGACCTAGAGCTTGTCCCCCTAACAATCAGCTGGAGGAACTAGGCCTGACAGCATGGGGAAAGACCTGGAGCTTGTCCCCCTAACAATCAGTTTGAGGAACTAGGCCCGACAGCATGGGGAAGGACCTGGAGCTTGTCCCCCTATCAATCAGCTTGAACTAGGCCCGACAGCATGGGCAAGGACCGAGAGCTTGTGTCCCTGACAATCAGCTTGAGGAACTAGGCCTGACAGCATGGGGAAAGACCTAGAGCTTGTCCCCCTAACAATCAGCACAAGGAACTAGGCCTGACAGCATGGATTAGTACCTGGAGCTTGTCCCCCTATCAATCAGCTTGAACTAGGCCCGACAGCATGGGGAAGGACCTGGAGCTTGGGTCCCTAACAATCAGTTTGAGGAACTAGGCCCGACAGCATGGGGAAGGACCTAGAACTTGTCCCCCTAACAATCAGCTGGAGGAACTAGGCCTGACAGCATGGGGAACGACCTAGAGCTTGTCCCCCTAACAATCAGTTTGAGGAACTAGGCCCGACAGCATGGGAAAGGACCTAGAGCTTGTGTCCCTAACAATCAGCTCGAGGAACTAGGCCTAACAGCATGGTGAAGGACCTGGAGCTTATGTCCCTAACAATCAGCTGGAGGAACTAGGCCCGGCAGCATGGGGAAGGACCTGGAGCTTGTGTCCCTAACAATCAGCTGGAGGAACTAGGCCCGGCAGCATGGGGAAGGACCTGGAGCTTGTGTCCATAACAATCAGCTTGAGGAACTAGGCCCGACAGCATGGGGAAGTACCTGGAGCTTGTCCCCCTAAGAATCAGCTCAAGGAACTAGGGCCAACAGCATGGGGAAAGACCTAGAGCTTGTCCCCCTATCAATCAGCTTGAACTAGGCTCGACCGCATGGGGAAATAACTAGAGCTTGTGTCCCTAAAAATCAGTTTGAGGAACTAGGCCCGACAGCATGGGGAAGGACCTGAAGCTGGTGTCCCTAACAATCAGCTCAAGGAACTAGGCCTAACAGCATGGGGAAAGACCTAGAGCTTGTCCCCCTAACAATCAGCACAAGGAACTAGGCCTGACAGCATGGATTAGTACCTGGAGCTTGTCCCCCTATCAATCAGCTTGAACTAGGCCCGACAGCATGGGGAAGGACCTGGAGCTTGTGTCCCTAACAATCAGTTTGAGGAACTAGGCCCGACAGCATGGGAAAGGACTTAGAGCTTGTGTCCCTACCAATCAGTTTGAGGAACTAGGCCCGACAGCATGGGGAAGGACCTAGAGCTTGTCCCCCTAACAATCAGCTGGAGGAACTAGGCCTGGCAGCATGGGGAAAGACCTGGAGCTTGTCCCCCTAACAATCAGTTTGAGGAACTAGGCCCGACAGCATGGGGAAGGACCTGGAGCTTGTGTCCCAAACAGTCAGCTGGAGGAACTAGGCCCGACAGCATGGGGAAATACCTAGAGCTTGTCCCCCTAACAATCAGCTTGAGGAACTAGGCCTGACAGCATGGGGAA
The DNA here is from genome assembly GCF_048593235.1 of Sminthopsis crassicaudata. Taxonomy (NCBI): domain Eukaryota; kingdom Metazoa; phylum Chordata; class Mammalia; order Dasyuromorphia; family Dasyuridae; genus Sminthopsis; species Sminthopsis crassicaudata. Next base: position 72,869,869 of record NC_133623.1, read on the forward strand.
GGACCTGGAGCTTGTGTCCCTAACAATCAGCTTGAACTAGGCCTAACAGCATGGGAAAGACCTAGAGCTTGTGTCCCTAACAATCAGCTTGAGGAACTAGGCCTGACAGCATGGGGAAGGACCTGGAGCTTGTGTCCCTAACAATCAGCTTGAACTAGGCCTAACAGCATGGGAAAATACCTAGAGCTTGTGTCCCTAACAATCAGTTTCACGAACTAGGCCCGACAGCATGGGGAAGGACCTGGAGCTTGTGTCCCTAACAAACAGCTCGAGGAATTAGGCCCGACGGCATGGGGAAGGACCTAGAGCTTGTCCCCCTAACAATCAGCTTGAGGAACTAGGCCCAACAGCATGGGGAAGGACCGAGAGCTTGTCCCCCTCCCAATCAGCTTGAGGAACTAGGCCCGACAGCATGGGGAAATACCTAGAGCTTGTGTCCCTAACAATCAGTTTGAGGAACTAGGCCCGACAGCATGGGGAAGGACCTGGAGCTTGTGTCCATAACAATCAGCTTGAACTAGGCCCGACAGCATGGGGAAGGACCTGGAGCTTGTGTCCATAACAATCAGCTTGAGGAACTAGGCCCGACAGCATGGGGAAGTACCTGGAGCTTGTCCCCCTAAGAATCAGCTCAAGGAACTAGGGCCAACAGCATGGGGAAAGACCTAGAGCTTGTCCCCCTATCAATCAGCTTGAACTAGGCTCGACCGCATGGGGAAATAACTAGAGCTTGTGTCCCTAAAAATCAGTTTGAGGAACTAGGCCCGACAGCATGGGGAAGGACCTGAAGCTGGTGTCCCTAACAAACAGCTGGAGGAACTAGGCCCGACGGCAGGGGAAGGACCTAGAGCTTGTCCCCCTATCAATCAGCTTGAACTAGGCCCGACAGCATGGGGAAGGACCTGGAGCTTGTGTCCCTAAAAATCAGTTTGAGGAACTAGGCCCGACAGCATGCGGAAGGACCTAGAGCTTGTGTCCCTAACAATCAGCTGGAGGAACTAGGGCCGACATCATGGGGAAGGACCTGGAGCTTGTGTCCCTAACAATCAGCTAGAGGAAGTAGGCCCATCAGCATGGGAAAATAACTAGAGCTTGTGTCCCTAACAATCAGTTTCACGAACTAGGCCCGACAGCATGGGAAGGACCTGGAGCTTGTGTCCCTAACAAACAGCTGGAGGAACTAGGCCCGACGGCATGGGGAAGGACCTAGAGCTTGTCCCCCTAACAATCAGCTGGAGGAACTAGGCCTGACAGCATGGGGAAAGACCTGGAGCTTGTCCCCCTAACAATCAGTTTGAGGAACTAGGCCCGACAGCATGGGGAAGGACCTGGAGCTTGTCCCCCTATCAATCAGCTTGAACTAGGCCCGACAGCATGGGCAAGGACCGAGAGCTTGTGTCCCTGACAATCAGCTTGAGGAACTAGGCCTGACAGCATGGGGAAAGACCTAGAGCTTGTCCCCCTAACAATCAGCACAAGGAACTAGGCCTGACAGCATGGATTAGTACCTGGAGCTTGTCCCCCTATCAATCAGCTTGAACTAGGCCCGACAGCATGGGGAAGGACCTGGAGCTTGGGTCCCTAACAATCAGTTTGAGGAACTAGGCCCGACAGCATGGGGAAGGACCTAGAACTTGTCCCCCTAACAATCAGCTGGAGGAACTAGGCCTGACAGCATGGGGAACGACCTAGAGCTTGTCCCCCTAACAATCAGTTTGAGGAACTAGGCCCGACAGCATGGGAAAGGACCTAGAGCTTGTGTCCCTAACAATCAGCTCGAGGAACTAGGCCTAACAGCATGGTGAAGGACCTGGAGCTTATGTCCCTAACAATCAGCTGGAGGAACTAGGCCCGGCAGCATGGGGAAGGACCTGGAGCTTGTGTCCCTAACAATCAGCTGGAGGAACTAGGCCCGGCAGCATGGGGAAGGACCTGGAGCTTGTGTCCATAACAATCAGCTTGAGGAACTAGGCCCGACAGCATGGGGAAGTACCTGGAGCTTGTCCCCCTAAGAATCAGCTCAAGGAACTAGGGCCAACAGCATGGGGAAAGACCTAGAGCTTGTCCCCCTATCAATCAGCTTGAACTAGGCTCGACCGCATGGGGAAATAACTAGAGCTTGTGTCCCTAAAAATCAGTTTGAGGAACTAGGCCCGACAGCATGGGGAAGGACCTGAAGCTGGTGTCCCTAACAATCAGCTCAAGGAACTAGGCCTAACAGCATGGGGAAAGACCTAGAGCTTGTCCCCCTAACAATCAGCACAAGGAACTAGGCCTGACAGCATGGATTAGTACCTGGAGCTTGTCCCCCTATCAATCAGCTTGAACTAGGCCCGACAGCATGGGGAAGGACCTGGAGCTTGTGTCCCTAACAATCAGTTTGAGGAACTAGGCCCGACAGCATGGGAAAGGACTTAGAGCTTGTGTCCCTACCAATCAGTTTGAGGAACTAGGCCCGACAGCATGGGGAAGGACCTAGAGCTTGTCCCCCTAACAATCAGCTGGAGGAACTAGGCCTGGCAGCATGGGGAAAGACCTGGAGCTTGTCCCCCTAACAATCAGTTTGAGGAACTAGGCCCGACAGCATGGGGAAGGACCTGGAGCTTGTGTCCCAAACAGTCAGCTGGAGGAACTAGGCCCGACAGCATGGGGAAATACCTAGAGCTTGTCCCCCTAACAATCAGCTTGAGGAACTAGGCCTGACAGCATGGGGAAGGACCTGGAGCTTGTGTCCCTAACAATCAGCTTGAACTAGGCCTAACAGCATGGGAAAGACCTAGAGCTTGTGTCCCTAACAATCAGCTTGAGGAACTAGGCCTGACAGCATGGGGAAGGACCTGGAGCTTGTGTCCCTAACAATCAGCTTGAACTAGGCCTAACAGCATGGGAAAATACCTAGAGCTTGTGTCCCTAACAATCAGTTTCACGAACTAGGCCCGACAGCATGGGGAAGGACCTGGAGCTTGTGTCCCTAACAAACAGCTCGAGGAATTAGGCCCGACGGCATGGGGAAGGACCTAGAGCTTGTCCCCCTAACAATCAGCTTGAGGAACTAGGCCCAACAGCATGGGGAAGGACCGAGAGCTTGTCCCCCTCCCAATCAGCTTGAGGAACTAGGCCCGACAGCATGGGGAAGGACTTAGAGCTTGTCCCCCTAACAATCAGCTGGAGGAACTAGGCCCGACAGCATGGGGAAAGGACCTGGAGCTTGTCCCCCTAACAATCAGTTTGAGGAACTAGGCCCGACAGCATGGGGAAGGACCTGGAGCTTGTGTCCCAAACAGTCAGCTGGAGGAACTAGGCCCGACAGCATGGGGAAATACCTAGAGCTTGTCCCCCTAAGAATCAGCTTGATCTAGGGCCGACAGCATGGGGAAGGACCTGGAGCTTGTCCCCTAACAATCAGCTTGAGGACTAGGCCTGACAGCATGGGAAGGACCTGGAGCTTGTGTCCCTAACAATCAGCTTGAGGAACTAGGCCCGACAGCATGGGGAAGGACCTAGAGCTTGTCCCCCTCCCAATCAGCTTGAGGAACTAGGCCCGACAGCATGGGGAAGGACCTGGAGCTTGGGTCCCTAACAATCAGCTTGAGGAACTAGGCCCGACAGCATGGGGAAGAACCTGGAGCTTGTGTCCCTAACAATCAGTTTTGAGGAACTAGGCCCGACAGCATGGGGAAGGACCTAGAGCTTGTCCCCCTCCCAATCAGCTTGAGGAACTAGGCCCGACAGCATGGGGAAGGACCTGGAGCTTGGGTCCCTAACAATCAGCTTGAGGAACTAGGCCCGACAGCATGGGGAAGAACCTGGAGCTTGTGTCCCTAACAATCAGCTTGAGGAACTAGGCCCGACAGCATGGGGAAGGACCTGGAGCTTGTCCACCTAACAATCAGCTTGAACTAGGCCTGACAGCATTGGGAAGGACCTGGAGCTTGTGTCCCTAACAATCAGCTTGAGGAACTAGGCCCGACAGCATGGGGAAGGACCTAGAGCTTGTCCCCCTAACAATCAGCTGGAGGAACTAGGCCTGACAGCATGGGGAAGGACCTGGAGCTTGGGTCCCTAACAATCAGCTTGAGGAACTAGGCCCGACAGCATGGGGAAGAACCTGGAGCTTGTATCCCTAACAATCAGCTGGAGGAACTAGGCCTGGCAGCATGGGGAAGGACCTGGAGCTTGTGTCCATAACAATCAGCTTGAACTAGGCCCGACAGCATGGGGAAGGACCTGGAGCTTGTGTCCATAACAATCAGCTTGAGGAACTAGGCCCGACAGCATGGGGAAGTACCTGGAGCTTGTCCCCCTAAGAATCAGCTCAAGGAACTAGGGCCAACAGCATGGGGAAAGACCTAGAGCTTGTCCCCCTATCAATCAGCTTGAACTAGGCTCGACCGCATGGGGAAATAACTAGAGCTTGTGTCCCTAAAAATCAGTTTGAGGAACTAGGCCCGACAGCATGGGGAAGGACCTGAAGCTGGTGTCCCTAACAATCAGCTCAAGGAACTAGGCCTAACAGCATGGGGAAAGACCTAGAGCTTGTCCCCCTAACAATCAGCACAAGGAACTAGGCCTGACAGCATGGATTAGTACCTGGAGCTTGTCCCCCTATCAATCAGCTTGAACTAGGCCCGACAGCATGGGGAAGGACCTGGAGCTTGTGTCCCTAACAATCAGTTTGAGGAACTAGGCCCGACAGCATGGGAAAGGACTTAGAGCTTGTGTCCCTACCAATCAGTTTGAGGAACTAGGCCCGACAGCATGGGGAAGGACCTAGAGCTTGTCCCCCTAACAATCAGCTGGAGGAACTAGGCCTGGCAGCATGGGGAAAGACCTGGAGCTTGTCCCCCTAACAATCAGTTTGAGGAACTAGGCCCGACAGCATGGGGAAGGACCTGGAGCTTGTGTCCCAAACAGTCAGCTGGAGGAACTAGGCCCGACAGCATGGGGAAGGACCTAGAGCTTGTCCCCCTAACAATCAGCTTGAGGAACTAGGCCTGACAGCATGGGGAAGGACCTGGAGCTTGTGTCCCTAACAATCAGCGTGAACTAGGCCTAACAGCATGGGAAAGACCTAGAGCTTGTGTCCCTAACAATCAGTTTCACGAACTAGGCCCGACAGTATGGGGAAGGACCTGGAGCTTGTGTCCCTAACAAACAGCTCGAGGAATTAGGCCCGACGGCATGGGGAAGGACCTAGAGCTTGTCCCCCTCCCAATCAGCTTGAGGAACTAGGCCCGACAGCATGGGGAAGGACCAGGAGCTTGTGTCCCTAACAATCAGTTTGAGGAACTAAGCCCGACAGCATGGGGAAGGACCTGGAGCTTATCCCCCTAACAATCAGCTGGAGGAACTAGGCCTGACAGCATGGGGAAAGACCTGGAGCTTGTCCCCCTAACAATCAGTTTGAGGAACTAGGCCCAACAGCATGGGGAAGGACCTAGAGCTTGTGTCCCAAACAGTCAGCTGGAGGAACTAGGCCCGACAGCATGGGGAAATACCTAGAGCTTGTGTCCCTAACAATCAGTTTGAGGAACTAGGCCCGACAGCATGGGGAAGGACCTGGAGCTTGTGTCCATAACAATCAGCTTGAACTAGGCCCGACAGCATGGGGAAGGACCTGGAGCTTGTGTCCATAACAATCAGCTTGAGGAACTAGGCCCGACAGCATGGGGAAGTACCTGGAGCTTGTCCCCCTAAGAATCAGCTCAAGGAACTAGGGCCAACAGCATGGGGAAAGACCTAGAGCTTGTCCCCCTATCAATCAGCTTGAACTAGGCTCGACCGCATGGGGAAATAACTAGAGCTTGTGTCCCTAAAAATCAGTTTGAGGAACTAGGCCCGACAGCATGGGGAAGGACCTGAGCTTGTGTCCCTAACAATCAGCTCAAGGAACTAGGCCTAACAGCATGGGGAAAGACCTAGAGCTTGTCCCCCTAACAATCAGCACAAGGAACTAGGCCTGACAGCATGGATTAGTACCTGGAACTTGTCCCCCTATCAATCAGCTTGAACTAGGCCCGACAGCATGGGGAAGGACCTGGAGCTTGTGTCCCTAACAATCAGTTTGAGGAACTAGGCCCGACAGCATGGGAAAGGACTTAGAGCTTGTGTCCCTACCAATCAGTTTGAGGAACTAGGCCCGACAGCATGGGGAAGGACCTGGAGCTTATCCCCCTAACAATCAGCTGGAGGAACTAGGCCTGACAGCATGGGGAAAGACCTGGAGCTTGTCCCCCTAACAATCAGTTTGAGGAACTAGGCCCAACAGCATGGGGAAGGACCTAGAGCTTGTGTCCCAAACAGTCAGCTGGAGGAACTAGGCCCGACAGCATGGGGAAATACCTAGAGCTTGTGTCCCTAACAATCAGTTTGAGGAACTAGGCCCGACAGCATGGGGAAGGACCTGGAGCTTGTGTCCATAACAATCAGCTTGAACTAGGCCCGACAGCATGGGGAAGGACCTGGAGCTTGTGTCCATAACAATCAGCTTGAGGAACTAGGCCCGACAGCATGGGGAAGTACCTGGAGCTTGTCCCCCTAAGAATCAGCTCAAGGAACTAGGGCCAACAGCATGGGGAAAGACCTAGAGCTTGTCCCCCTATCAATCAGCTTGAACTAGGCTCGACCGCATGGGGAAATAACTAGAGCTTGTGTCCCTAAAAATCAGTTTGAGGAACTAGGCCCGACAGCATGGGGAAGAACCTGAAGCTGGTGTCCCTAACAATCAGCTCAAGGAACTAGGCCTAACAGCATGGGGAAAGACCTAGAGCTTGTCCCCCTAACAATCAGCACAAGGAACTAGGCCTGACAGCATGGATTAGTACCTGGAGCTTGTCCCCCTATCAATCAGCTTGAACTAGGCCCGACAGCATGGGGAAGGACCTGGAGCTTGTGTCCCTAACAATCAGTTTGAGGAACTAGGCCCGACAGCATGGGAAAGGACTTAGAGCTTGTGTCCCTACCAATCAGTTTGAGGAACTAGGCCCGACAGCATGGGGAAGGACCTAGAGCTTGTCCCCCTAACAATCAGCTGGAGGAACTAGGCCTGGCAGCATGGGGAAATACCTAGAGCTTGTCCCCCTAACAATCAGCTTGAGGAACTAGGCCTGACAGCATGGGGAAGGACCTGGAGCTTGTGTCCCAAACAGTCAGCTGGAGGAACTAGGCCTGACAGCATGGGGAAATACCTAGAGCTTGTCCCCCTAACAATCAGCTTGAGGAACTAGGCCTGACAGCATGGGGAAGGACCTGGAGCTTGTGTCCCTAACAATCAGCTTGAACTAGGCCTAACAGCATGGGAAAGACCTAGAGCTTGTGTCCCTAACAATCAGTTTCACGAACTAGGCCCGACAGTATGGGGAAGGACCTGGAGCTTGTGTCCCTAACAAACAGCTCGAGGAATTAGGCCCGACGGCATGGGGAAGGACCTAGAGCTTGTCCCCCTCCCAATCAGCTTGAGGAACTAGGCCCGACAGCATGGGGAAGGACCAGGAGCTTGTGTCCCTAACAATCAGTTTGAGGAACTAAGCCCGACAGCATGGGGAAGGACCTGGAGCTTGTCCCCCTAACAATCAGCTGGAGGAACTAGGCCTGACAGCATGGGGAAAGACCTGGAGCTTGTCCCCCTAACAATCAGTTTGAGGAACTAGGCCCAACAGCATGGGGAAGGACCTAGAGCTTGTGTCCCAAACAGTCAGCTGGAGGAACTAGGCCCGACAGCATGGGGAAATACCTAGAGCTTGTGTCCCTAACAATCAGTTTGAGGAACTAGGCCCGACAGGATGGGAAAGGACCTAGAGTTTGTGTCCCTAACAATCAGCTCAAGGAACTAGGCCCGACAGCATGGGGAAGGACCTGGAGCTTGTGTCCATAACAATCAGCTTGAACTAGGCCCGACAGCATGGGGAAGGACCTGGAGCTTGTGTCCATAACAATCAGCTTGAGGAACTAGGCCCGACAGCATGGGGAAGTACCTGGAGCTTGTCCCCCTAAGAATCAGCTCAAGGAACTAGGGCCAACAGCATGGGGAAAGACCTAGAGCTTGTCCCCCTATCAATCAGCTTGAACTAGGCTCGACCGCATGGGGAAATAACTAGAGCTTGTGTCCCTAAAAATCAGTTTGAGGAACTAGGCCCGACAGCATGGGGAAGGACCTGAAGCTGGTGTCCCTAACAATCAGCTCAAGGAACTAGGCCTAACAGCATGGGGAAAGACCTAGAGCTTGTCCCCCTAACAATCAGCACAAGGAACTAGGCCTGACAGCATGGATTAGTACCTGGAGCTTGTCCCCCTATCAATCAGCTTGAACTAGGCCCGACAGCATGGGGAAGGACCTGGAGCTTGTGTCCCTAACAATCAGTTTGAGGAACTAGGCCCGACAGCATGGGAAAGGACTTAGAGCTTGTGTCCCTACCAATCAGTTTGAGGAACTAGGCCCGACAGCATGGGGAAGGACCTAGAGCTTGTCCCCCTAACAATCAGCTGGAGGAACTAGGCCTGGCAGCATGGGGAAAGACCTGGAGCTTGTCCCCCTAACAATCAGTTTGAGGAACTAGGCCCGACAGCATGGGGAAGGACCTGGAGCTTGTGTCCCAAACAGTCAGCTGGAGGAACTAGGCCCGACAGCATGGGGAAATACCTAGAGCTTGTCCCCCTAACAATCAGCTTGAGGAACTAGGCCTGACAGCATGGGGAAGGACCTGGAGCTTGTGTCCCTAACAATCAGCTTGAACTAGGCCTAACAGCATGGGAAAGACCTAGAGCTTGTGTCCCTAACAATCAGTTTGAGGAACTAGGCCCTACAACATGGGGAAGCAACTAGAGCTTGTGTCCCTAACAATCAGCTGGAGGAACTAGGCCTGACAGCATGGGGAAGGACCTGGAGCTTGTGTCCCGAACAGTCAGCTGGAGGAACTAGGCCTGACAGCATGGGGAAGGACCTGGAGCTTGTGTCCCTAACAATCAGCTGGAGGAATTAGGCCCAACAGCATCGGGAAATACCTAGATCTTGTGTCCCTAACAATCAGCTCAAGGAACTAGGCCTAACAACATGGGGAACGACCTAGAGCTTGTCCCCCTAACAATCAGCTTGAGGAACTAGGCCTGACAGCATGGGGAACGACCTGGAGCTTGTGTCCCTAACAATCAGCTTGAACTAGGCCTAACAGCATGGGAAAGGACCTGGAACTTGTGTCCCTAACAATCAGTTTGAGGAACTAGGCCCGACAGCATGGGAAAGGACTTAGAGCTTGTGTCCCTAACAATAAGCTCGAGGAACTAGGCCTAACAGCATGGTGAAGGACCTGGAGCTTATGTCCCTAACAATCAGCTGGAGGAACTAGGCCCGACAGCATGGGGAAGGACCTGGAGCTTGTCCCCCTAACAATCAGCTTGAGGAACTAGGCCCGACAGCATGGGGAAGGACCTGGAGCTTGTCCCCCTAAAAATCAGCTTGAGGAACTAGGCCCGACAGCATGGGCAAGGACCTAGAGCTTGTCCCCCTAACAATCAGCTGGAGGAACTAGGCCTGACAGCATGGGGAAGGACCTGGAGCTTGTGTCCCTAACAATCAGCTGGAGGAACTAGGCCCGACAGCATGGGGAAGGACCTGGAGCTTGTGTCCCTAACAATCAGCTGGAGGAACTAGGCCCGACAGCATGGGGAACGACCTGGAGCTTGTGTCCCTAACAATCAGTTTGGGGAAGGACCTGGAGCTTGTGTCCCTAACAATCAGCTGGAGGAACTAGGCCCGACAGCATGGGGAAGGACCTGGAGCTTGTGTCCCTCCCAATCAGCTTGAGGAACTAGGCCCGACAGCATGGGGAAGGACCTGGAGCTTGGGTCCCTAACAATCAGCTGGAGGAATTAGGCCCAACAGCATCGGGAAATACCTAGATCTTGTGTCCCTAACAATCAGCTCAAGGAACTAGGCCTAACAACATGGGGAACGACCTAGAGCTTGTCCCCCTAACAATCAGCTTGAGGAACTAGGCCTGACAGCATGGGGAACGACCTGGAGCTTGTGTCCCTAACAATCAGCTTGAACTAGGCCTAACAGCATGGGAAAGGACCTGGAACTTGTGTCCCTAACAATCAGTTTGAGGAACTAGGCCCGACAGCATGGGAAAGGACCTAGAGCTTGTGTCCCTAACAATAAGCTCGAGGAACTAGGCCTAACAGCATGGTGAAGGACCTGGAGCTTATGTCCCTAACAATCAGCTGGAGGAACTAGGCCCGACAGCATGGGGAAGGACCTGGAGCTTGTCCCCCTAACAATCAGCTTGAGGAACTAGGCCCGACAGCATGGGGAAGGACCTGGAGCTTGTCCCCCTAAAAATCAGCTTGAGGAACTAGGCCCGACAGCATGGGCAAGGACCTAGAGCTTGTCCCCCTAACAATCAGCTGGAGGAACTAGGCCTGACAGCATGGGGAAGGACCTGGAGCTTGTGTCCCTAACAATCAGCTGGAGGAACTAGGCCCGACAGCATGGGGAAGGACCTGGAGCTTGTGTCCCTAACAATCAGCTGGAGGAACTAGGCCCGACAGCATGGGGAACGACCTGGAGCTTGTGTCCCTAACAATCAGTTTGGGGAAGGACCTGGAGCTTGTGTCCCTAACAATCAGCTGGAGGAACTAGGCCCGACAGCATGGGGAAGGACCTGGAGCTTGTGTCCCTCCCAATCAGCTTGAGGAACTAGGCCCGACAGCATGGGGAAGGACCTGGAGCTTGGGTCCCTAACAATCAGCTTGAGGAACTAGGCCCGACAGCATGGGGAAGGACCTGGAGCTTGGGTCCCTAACAATCAGCTTGAGGAACTAGGCCCGACAGCATGGGAAAGAACCTGGAGCTTGTGTCCCTAACAATCAGCTTGAGGAACTAGGCCCGAAAGAATGGGGAAAGACCTAGAGCTTGTCCCCCTATCAATCAGCTTGAACTAGGCCCGACAGCATGGGCAAGGACCTAGAGCTTGTGTCCCAAACAGTCAGCTGGAGGAACTAGGCCCGACAGCATGGGGAAATACCTAGAGCTTGTGTCCCTAACAATCAGTTTGAGGAACTAGGCCCGACAGGATGGGAAAGGACCTAGAGTTTGTGTCCCTAACAATCAGCTCAAGGAACTAGGCCCGACAGCATGGGGAAGGACCTGGAGCTTGTGTCCATAACAATCAGCTTGAACTAGGCCCGACAGCATGGGGAAGGACCTGGAGCTTGTGTCCATAACAATCAGCTTGAGGAACTAGGCCCGACAGCATGGGGAAGTACCTGGAGCTTGTCCCCCTAAGAATCAGCTCAAGGAACTAGGGCCAACAGCATGGGGAAAGACCTAGAGCTTGTCCCCCTATCAATCAGCTTGAACTAGGCTCGACCGCATGGGGAAATAACTAGAGCTTGTGTCCCTAAAAATCAGTTTGAGGAACTAGGCCCGACAGCATGGGGAAGGACCTGAAGCTGGTGTCCCTAACAATCAGCTCAAGGAACTAGGCCTAACAGCATGGGGAAAGACCTAGAGCTTGTCCCCCTAACAATCAGCACAAGGAACTAGGCCTGACAGCATGGATTAGTACCTGGAGCTTGTCCCCCTATCAATCAGCTTGAACTAGGCCCGACAGCATGGGGAAGGACCTGGAGCTTGTGTCCCTAACAATCAGTTTGAGGAACTAGGCCCGACAGCATGGGAAAGGACTTAGAGCTTGTGTCCCTACCAATCAGTTTGAGGAACTAGGCCCGACAGCATGGGGAAGGACCTAGAGCTTGTCCCCCTAACAATCAGCTGGAGGAACTAGGCCTGGCAGCATGGGGAAAGACCTGGAGCTTGTCCCCCTAACAATCAGTTTGAGGAACTAGGCCCGACAGCATGGGGAAGGACCTGGAGCTTGTGTCCCAAACAGTCAGCTGGAGGAACTAGGCCCGACAGCATGGGGAAATACCTAGAGCTTGTCCCCCTAACAATCAGCTTGAGGAACTAGGCCTGACAGCATGGGGAAGGACCTGGAGCTTGTGTCCCTAACAATCAGCTTGAACTAGGCCTAACAGCATGGGAAAGACCTAGAGCTTGTGTCCCTAACAATCAGTTTGAGGAACTAGGCCCTACAACATGGGGAAGCAACTAGAGCTTGTGTCCCTAACAATCAGCTGGAGGAACTAGGCCTGACAGCATGGGGAAGGACCTGGAGCTTGTGTCCCGAACAGTCAGCTGGAGGAACTAGGCCTGACAGCATGGGGAAGGACCTGGAGCTTGTGTCCCTAACAATCAGCTGGAGGAATTAGGCCCAACAGCATCGGGAAATACCTAGATCTTGTGTCCCTAACAATCAGCTCAAGGAACTAGGCCTAACAACATGGGGAACGACCTAGAGCTTGTCCCCCTAACAATCAGCTTGAGGAACTAGGCCTGACAGCATGGGGAACGACCTGGAGCTTGTGTCCCTAACAATCAGCTTGAACTAGGCCTAACAGCATGGGAAAGGACCTGGAACTTGTGTCCCTAACAATCAGTTTGAGGAACTAGGCCCGACAGCATGGGAAAGGACTTAGAGCTTGTGTCCCTAACAATAAGCTCGAGGAACTAGGCCTAACAGCATGGTGAAGGACCTGGAGCTTATGTCCCTAACAATCAGCTGGAGGAACTAGGCCCGACAGCATGGGGAAGGACCTGGAGCTTGTCCCCCTAACAATCAGCTTGAGGAACTAGGCCCGACAGCATGGGGAAGGACCTGGAGCTTGTCCCCCTAAAAATCAGCTTGAGGAACTAGGCCCGACAGCATGGGCAAGGACCTAGAGCTTGTCCCCCTAACAATCAGCTGGAGGAACTAGGCCTGACAGCATGGGGAAGGACCTGGAGCTTGTGTCCCTAACAATCAGCTGGAGGAACTAGGCCCGACAGCATGGGGAAGGACCTGGAGCTTGTGTCCCTAACAATCAGCTGGAGGAACTAGGCCCGACAGCATGGGGAACGACCTGGAGCTTGTGTCCCTAACAATCAGTTTGGGGAAGGACCTGGAGCTTGTGTCCCTAACAATCAGCTGGAGGAACTAGGCCCGACAGCATGGGGAAGGACCTGGAGCTTGTGTCCCTCCCAATCAGCTTGAGGAACTAGGCCCGACAGCATGGGGAAGGACCTGGAGCTTGGGTCCCTAACAATCAGCTGGAGGAATTAGGCCCAACAGCATCGGGAAATACCTAGATCTTGTGTCCCTAACAATCAGCTCAAGGAACTAGGCCTAACAACATGGGGAACGACCTAGAGCTTGTCCCCCTAACAATCAGCTTGAGGAACTAGGCCTGACAGCATGGGGAACGACCTGGAGCTTGTGTCCCTAACAATCAGCTTGAACTAGGCCTAACAGCATGGGAAAGGACCTGGAACTTGTGTCCCTAACAATCAGTTTGAGGAACTAGGCCCGACAGCATGGGAAAGGACCTAGAGCTTGTGTCCCTAACAATAAGCTCGAGGAACTAGGCCTAACAGCATGGTGAAGGACCTGGAGCTTATGTCCCTAACAATCAGCTGGAGGAACTAGGCCCGACAGCATGGGGAAGGACCTGGAGCTTGTCCCCCTAACAATCAGCTTGAGGAACTAGGCCCGACAGCATGGGGAAGGACCTGGAGCTTGTCCCCCTAAAAATCAGCTTGAGGAACTAGGCCCGACAGCATGGGCAAGGACCTAGAGCTTGTCCCCCTAACAATCAGCTGGAGGAACTAGGCCTGACAGCATGGGGAAGGACCTGGAGCTTGTGTCCCTAACAATCAGCTGGAGGAACTAGGCCCGACAGCATGGGGAAGGACCTGGAGCTTGTGTCCCTAACAATCAGCTGGAGGAACTAGGCCCGACAGCATGGGGAACGACCTGGAGCTTGTGTCCCTAACAATCAGTTTGGGGAAGGACCTGGAGCTTGTGTCCCTAACAATCAGCTGGAGGAACTAGGCCCGACAGCATGGGGAAGGACCTGGAGCTTGTGTCCCTCCCAATCAGCTTGAGGAACTAGGCCCGACAGCATGGGGAAGGACCTGGAGCTTGGGTCCCTAACAATCAGCTTGAGGAACTAGGCCCGACAGCATGGGGAAGGACCTGGAGCTTGGGTCCCTAACAATCAGCTTGAGGAACTAGGCCCGACAGCATGGGGAAGAACCTGGAGCTTGTGTCCCTAACAATCAGCTTGAGGAACTAGGCCCGAAAGAATGGGGAAAGACCTAGAGCTTGTCCCCCTATCAATCAGCTTGAACTAGGCCCGACAGCATGGGCAAGGACCTAGAGCTTGTCCCCCTAACAATGAGCTTGAACTAGGCCTGACAGCATGGGGAAGGACCTGGAGCTTGTGTCCCTAACAATCAGCTGGAGGAACTAGGCCTGACAGCATGGGGAAGGACCTGGAGCTTGTGTCCCGAACAGTCAGCTGGAGGAACTAGGCCTGACAGCATGGGGAAGGACCTGGAGCTTGTGTCCCTAACAATCAGCTGGAGGAATTAGGCCCAACAGCATCGGGAAATACCTAGATCTTGTGTCCCTAACAATCAGCTCAAGGAACTAGGCCTAACAACATGGGGAACGACCTAGAGCTTGTCCCCCTAACAATCAGCTTGAGGAACTAGGCCTGACAGCATGGGGAACGACCTGGAGCTTGTGTCCCTAACAATCAGCTTGAACTAGGCCTAACAGCATGGGAAAGGACCTGGAACTTGTGTCCCTAACAATCAGTTTGAGGAACTAGGCCCGACAGCATGGGAAAGGACCTAGAGCTTGTGTCCCTAACAATAAGCTCGAGGAACTAGGCCTAACAGCATGGTGAAGGACCTGGAGCTTATGTCCCTAACAATCAGCTGGAGGAACTAGGCCCGACAGCATGGGGAAGGACCTGGAGCTTGTCCCCCTAACAATCAGCTTGAGGAACTAGGCCCGACAGCATGGGGAAGGACCTGGAGCTTGTCCCCCTAAAAATCAGCTTGAGGAACTAGGCCCGACAGCATGGGGAAGGACCTAGAGCTTGTCCCCCTAACAATCAGCTGGAGGAACTAGGCCTGACAGCATGGGGAAGGACCTGGAGCTTGTGTCCCTAACAATCAGCTGGAGGAACTAGGCCCGACAGCATGGGGAAGGACCTGGAGCTTGTGTCCCTAACAATCAGCTGGAGGAACTAGGCCCGACAGCATGGGGAACGACCTGGAGCTTGTGTCCCTAACAATCAGTTTGGGGAAGGACCTGGAGCTTGTGTCCCTAACAATCAGCTGGAGGAACTAGGCCCGACAGCATGGGGAAGGACCTGGAGCTTGTGTCCCTAACAATCAGGAACTGTGCCCATATATCCTGCATCACAGTTAGCCATTGGGTATGTTGAGGTCCAATTAGACCAGTATTATTTGGCTCCAAGGGATATTACACCAGGAGTACTAGGTGGTGACAGTTTCTGATATCCTCTAGGTCAACTGACTCACTGTTGGGGATACTGTACTTAGCCAGGTAGGGGCTGAACCAGATGACCTCTGAACTCTTGAGATTGTGACACCCAAAAGGTAGCTGTGACATTAATCCCAATGAGCCAGAACAGATGAAAAAACACTGGGGAAATTGAATCAAAAAGGATTTGGTACCAGGGCCAACTGGGACTCAGGGCCTCACCTAATCCTAAACCTTTGCACCTTGACTTATCCCCGGGATTGGGGCCAGCCTTCCAGAATTGGCTCCACAGCGGTCCTGCCCATTCCCGGTATCCTCCAAGAACATCTACAGCATCCCTCTTTCCTACTTGGGTACCTGCTGCCCAGCAGGGAACGTGCAGCTGAATCAAGCTCTTCCTAGGTGGCCAAGCAGACTATTTGACCTCCCTAGCTGTGTGATGCTGGGAAAGTCACAACCTTGGCTTGCACTTCCTTACTTGTAAAGTGGGGATCATAGCATCTCCTTCCCCGAATGGTTGTGATTCTCCAATATTAAAATACTACATAAACTAATCATAGCCTGGAGCTTCTAGCTGGTGGATCAGTGGTTAGAGAACTAGGCCTGAAATCAGGAAGACCAGACTTCATATACAAACTCACTAGCTATGGGATGCTGGGCAAAGCACTTGTGTGCCTCAGTTTCCTCAACTGTAAAATAGGGATAATAGCAGCATCCACTTCCTGGGGTTTTAAGAATCAAATGAGTCATCTGTAAAGTGCTTAGCCCACTGTCTAACACCTAGCAGGCAACAACTGCTTACTTCCTCTCCTCACCCCAGGTTAAGGAAGCAAGTGTCCCATCATTTTTTCTTTGCTTTAGCCTGTCTCGGGAGCCAGGGTGCCAGAGTATCCATGAGGAGGCAACGTCTTCTGTGGGGGTCGAATGCCCAGGGTGGTGATGGGGACCAAATGAGAGATGTGTCAAGTGCTTTTCAAGCCCGAATCACTGGGCTGAACGTGGGCTTCTGTTGGCTGGAGTAACGGCTGCTTCAATCTGGCGTCTTTTAATGAAATACCAATGGGGAGATGGGCATTTAGTGATGGAATGGGACCTTCCATTTTATTCAGGTTTCTTGCGAGTTTGAAGAAGAAGAAAAGGGACATGGATAGGAGAGTTTGGATAGAAAGTTAAGGGAAGAACGCAGTTGAAGGTCCCAAAATCTCTGAAGAAACGGCCGCATGTAGGGGTGCCCAGCTACAGTATGGATGACAATGGTGGAGCTTAATTAAGGTCAGTCTTGGCTCCCACTACCTCTGAAGAAGACCTTGTTCTTTCCGGTTCGACTGGGTCCTGCAGGTCTTCTACTGTATGTCGCAGAGCCGGAAGCCTCGGGGTAGCTTAGGAGGGTATCAGCGGTCTTCATCACCTGCCAGGTATTGGCCTTCCCCAGGAGTTCTTTGAAGACAGATTCCATCCTCTGAGCAACATTCTGAGGAATGAGGGTCAGTCAGTGAGGGGGCGAAGGCTCCCTCCCCCCACTCTCACCCAGTTCTCCACCTCCCCACTAGTGTATGAGAAAGGCCAGTTCCTTCAGCAGTCAGACCCTTTCATTCCTCCTCCTCCCCATGACTCTCAGCCCTTTCAGGCCAGGTGTTCTGCCTCCATTTCAATCCCCACCGCCCCCAAGTCAGGCCCCGTCCCTCTCCGAGGCCTGAAGATGGCCACGACCAGCAGGCTCTCTCAGGCCTCTTGTCGGCTGACCCCTCTGAAGCACCTGGTGCTGACGCCCATATCCTAGCTCCTTGTCTCCCACGCCCCCTAGAAACAAACTCTCCATCCTTGGTTTTCGGAAAACACTTCTGCTCCCCAGCTCCTCCCTTGGTCCTTTCTCCCAGGGGGCCTCACTTTCCCCAGTGGCTTCCCTTCTCTATTGCAGCAGCTTCATCCCCTCCCCCAGCTTCAACGATGGCAGTCCTCAGCAGGAGGCCCAAGGACATCTACATCTGCATCCCAACTGTCAGGTGGGCCCTAAGTTCCGAGCAGTCTGCTGGACAGCTACCCCACCGAGCATCCCAAAGTGATCCTCCCCCCCGCCAGACTATCTTCTAATTCCCTTATTCTGTTAATGGCACCACCATCTTCCCATTAGCCCTACACCCTGAGTCATCTCTGGCCCTTCTTCCTCCCTGCCCCCCCCAATCACATCCTGTCAGCTCTCATATCGGTCTCTATTCAGCCATCACTCTAGCGCGGAGTCTCGTCTCTCGATTAGACCGGTGCCAGAGACTCCTAATGGGCCTCTCTCTGCCCCACTGTAGTCTCCACTGTAATCTACTCTCCATAAACTGCCAACGTGATTTTCCTAAAGCCCATTTCTGGCCATGTCACCTCTTGGCTCCAGAATCTCCAGGATGAGATCATGACTCCACAGGCCACCAGTGGGAGAGTCTCCACCAGCAGCCCTCCCCCCCATCTACTCCAGCCACACCAATCTCTTCCCAATCCCAGGCTCCTTCGGGCTCCCAGCAGTTACTCCCTTACCTGGAATCCCTAGCCCGTTCCCCTTTCCCTCTCCCCTGCTCATTCTTCAAGGCCCAATCCAAGCAGCAAGCCCCGTCAGCCTTTCCCGACCATTCTGAAGGGCTATATCCTCCCGCTGAAGCCCATGTTCTAGAGGCCGACACCTAGCACCCCAGGCAGCTTGCTATTTCCCTCTGCTTGAGGGTGCCGCCAATGGCCCTGCCAGATGGGGAGCTCCCCGGGGACAGGCCTTGATTATGGTTTCACCTATGACTTCCTTTCCTCCCCAGTATTCCCCAGCACAGGCGATCAGCGAAGCTGTGATCTGCTGAGTGGAGGAGGAAAGATCCAGGCCAGAAGAAAGGAGTCGGGAGAGGAGAATAGGAAGAAAGGGGGAATCAGGAAGAAGAGCAGAGGGGAGAATGGGGAGAGCCCCCTTTCGGGTCCCAGAGAACACCCTGACCCACACACTCCACGCCAGGCTGGCTCACCTTATCAATCTCCAGTTTCTTCTCAGTGGGGAAGAAGGTGGGGATGCGCCAATTATACCCGGAGGGGCCTGGCATTTCCATGGTATTGCGACGTTCTGGTCTGAATTGGAGAAGGGGGTGGACAGTGTTACCCTGAGGCCCCCCAACATGGTACCAAAAGGAAAGCGCTTGCCTTTCTCCCTCTGAGGCCCTCCCCCAAGGGGTTTATGCCCCTCTGGCTGACCTGTCAGTTGATGTCCCGGCTCGGCTAGCTGATGTCAAAGTGTAGCTGGCGGTATCCAGAAAAGGTGAAGTCAATTTGCCAACTGGACTGCTACTGCTCGATGGATAAGCCTTGCCATAGCCACCTTCTGAATTGGTTCGCATGCTGGCAGAGTGGGGAGCCGCAGGTGAGAGCCTGTTGACGTCCCTTGACCCCTTGACCCCCAGGCTGGACCACTCCCTTTTCCAGGTGGCCTTTCCACCCTGCCATCCCCCGAATCTGCCCAAGCTCTGACTCCCCCACCTGCCAGCCAGGGGTCTCGCAGAATTTGAGAATCTAGGCCTGAGGATTCAAATTGCTTATTTCACAGATGGGGAAATGAGGCCCAGAGGAGGGGCAAGACTCCCCTGGAGTTCACCCAGCCGACTGGCTGTCCCCTGCCTCCACACCAGAGCACTGTCTTCTCCCTCCGAGGGGCCCTGCCGCTGCCCCGCCCAAGGAGCCCAGGGTAGCACATGTCCCTTCCCCCCTTCACTCACCGGGTCACAGGCTCCACTGTGAGATCCTCTAATTTGGAGATCAGTTCACCTTCTCCCTGTCCCTCCTGCAAAACCTTCTCTGGCCTAGGGACACAAGGGGGATGGTTGGGGGGAAGATTCAGGCCCTAGAAAAAGCTAGGCCTCAAAGTGGGGGGCGGGGTAGCAGAACAGGGATGTGGAGATGGGAAAGGGACCCAAGTGAAGGAGGGGCCGAGTGGCCTCAGTCATCACTGGGCCTCCAAGCAAAGGGGTCCTCTTTTAAGAGACAGACTAGAAGGGGGCAGCGGGTGAAGAACTCGGGCTCCAGCTTCCCAGAGGAACTGGAAGATTCTGAGCCAGGAGGCAGGCTGGAGGCTAGCTGCTCGAGCCTCCTCAGCGGCTCAGAGCTGCTCTCACTCACTTCTCAGACACCTTGATGTATTTGTGGGGGATGAGTCCCATGGTGCCTGCCCGCTCCCCACGCCACCACTCTCCAGAAGCCCGGGTGTGCAGCCACAGCAAGTCTCCACGTTGGAAACTTAGTTCCTGGGCCGTCCGGCCCACATAATCAAAGCAAGCCACAGCCTCCACGGATCCCTCACTCTCTGAGGATGACGCAGAGCATTCTGGGAGCAATCCAGGGCTGTCAAAGGGTAGAGCAGGAGTGTCTGTGGGAAAGAAGATAGAATGTTCCGGGAGAATGTCAGGTAGAGGGTGGGGGTGGGGGAGGCAGAGGACATTCAGGGGTAGGCTCTGGATAAAGCACAGCCCACAACGGGGGGGAGAGGGGGGGAGAATCCTTGTCTGGGGAGATGGGAGTTGGGAGGGAAGAGATCCCGGGGCCCTCTGCGTCACCCTCTTTATTAGTTGGTGTCTCCACGGGCACGTCCTGTTCGCTCTCTTCTGTGGTGGCGTCCAGTTGAGTATCCCTGAGGCCAAGGTCAGAAGGTCAGACCCGAGACAGAGAGGGGGCCATCCCTGCCTCTCTATTAGCTCAGGCTGCATATGGAGGGGGTGTGGAGAGAGAGACGTACACATGGATGTTTCTCTACAGGTAGGCAGATAGTTGCCAGCGGGCATCTTGGTGACAGGAGTGACTTTCTATTCCAGGCCCCAGCCCTCCATTCCCTAAGTTTCTAACAAAGGGGCAGGGGCTCAGATTTACCCAAAATCATCATTCGGTGGGGTCATGCACTTTTCATAGAGGGGTCCCGGCAGCGCAGCAGGCGTCGGGAAGACCAATTCGGGTTGTAGGATGAGTGTCTGAACTAGCTGGTTTACACGGCCTTGTACCGCCACAGGGTCTTGCTCAGGTGGAACCACCACCAGCGTGGGTCCAAAGCACACAGCCAAATTGTAGGGATCCATCATGTTTTCATCACTGTACTGGGCCAAACTGAGCACCAGGAAGACACAGGACTCGTCATTCAGAAGGCCCGAGAAGGCCCCACCATCCCTACTTCCCCTCTGCCCCCTTTCTGCCTTCCAGAGAAGAGGGGCCATTCAGCCATCTCTGCCCCCTTTCTGCCTTCCGGAGAAGAGGGGCCATTCAGCCATCTCCCTGTCTCAGAAACTCAGGGCAAATCCCAAACGGTCACACAAGATGACCCTGGGCTGCTGAGGGTGCCTTGGATGAGGGTGGGAGAGAAGTTACCCAAGGAATGGGGCTTGGGGGATGCTACTCACTGGTTAAGGAAGGTGAAGAGGTATCGGAGAACGACCAGCACTGGCCCAGGCAGGCGGCTCAGGATGCTCTTCACATGTTCTGCCCTTTCTCCAGGGCTCTCTAGTTCTGGAGACCCCAGAAACCCCACCCCAGGTGTCTCATTACTCGGACTGCTGCCCCTCCCCTCATCCAGCCGCCTCTCTAGTTCCTGCCCTCCCCAGCCTCACCAGCCACATACTCACCCACAGCAGCCAACATCTCCCCAAACATCTCTGATGGGAAAAGCGGTGTCTCCAGGCCGCGGAAGTAGAGTTTTAGTACACCAGCCACGGAATCCAGGTCATGGGCCGAGTAGCCCTCGACCAAGGGGTCCTCGCCTGGGGACAAACTCAGGGTTGGCCCAAGGATGCCCAGACCCCACCATTTCTCCCACCCTTGCCTCCTTCCCTCCCTACTCACCTCTCTCAAAGGCATTCCGGATTTCTGTAACCCTGAGTTGTGCTCCAGGTACTCGGAAAATGCCCTCATGCTGAAGACCTAGAGGCAAGGGAAGGGGCGTACTAAGTGCAGCTAACACAGGACGAGGGGACCCCAGGTGGTTTCCACCCAAATTCCAAGTCCTGAGGCCCCCGCCACCCAGAGTCACAGTGTTCCCCCTTCCCAGCAGTCCGAGACAGGCATTCACCTTGTCCCGAGAAGGGGAGGGAAAAGAAAGGGCAGGTGAACCAAGGGGTGAGAGTGGGGACAGGGGAGGCCTTACCATGCAGATTGATGAAGCGAATACAGCTTTCAACTACCAGCGGAACAGCTTGACCCGAACTCTGGAGGTGAAAAGAAAGGAGCTGGGGGACTAAGGACCAGCTGAAGGAACTTCCTCCCTCAAAACAGCCAACAGTCACCAACTGACTGTTCCTAGGCCTGCCTCTCAGAGTGGGCCCCTGGCTACTAGAGGTGGTCTTCTCTTCTTCCCGAAGCCCATGGGCTTCGGGAAGAAGAGAAGACCACCCCTAGTACCCAGATGGGCAGTTTAAGCTCCCAAAGAAAGGGGTGTTCAAACCCAGTGGGTGCAGACCCCCCCTACGGAGGGTCACACACGCATTTACACACACAGCTGGACCGCTCTGCTCATTCCCACTTCATACAGAGGAACAGAGGGTATTTGTCCCACTGGACCACAAGGTCCTTGACAGCAGGGGCCGAGGGAACCTTTCCTCACATCCCCAGAACTTAGCCCGGGGCCTGGCACATAGTGGGCCCTAAATAAATGCCCGTTGCTCACTTGGGCCTTCCACTTGCACAGTTAGTGCTTTCTCTGTGACCTGTGGCATAAAGGCACACAAAGGCACTCGGGGCCTGACCCCGAGTCCTTCCCAAAGACCCCTGGGCCTGAGCCTGACTCCTAGCAGAACACAGAAGTGGAGACCCCGTCTCTTCTCTGTAGCTCGTACCTGGATGAATTTCTGCATGTCTCCTGAAAAGAGTTTGTGGTTATACTGGGAGCTAGGCCGAGGGCGACGGTTCCTCTGGGACCTGGTCATGGTACAGCGGGCCCTGAAATCAACACGGAGGAGAAGAAAATCACAGCCTGGCCAGTCAAAGGGAGAGGAGGTGGGGAGAGACAGAGGCTGGGACCACCTGGGGGGCTGTGCCCCCTCAATACTGGGGCTTTTTCCCTTTCTAGAACCCATAGGTTTGAGGGCCCCCTCACCTCTGCCAAACACAGCTGAAACAGTCTAGTTTAACTGTCATTTTACAGTTGGGAAGCCTGAGAAAATCAGTGGCCCAAGGTCAGGCAGAGCCCAAGGCAGGCCTCGCCTACTAGTGAATAGGAAGATGAGGCCTCCCCTTTAGAGGCAGTGTGGACAGTGAGAGTCATAGGACCTTCATTCGAATCCTGATTTTACCACTTATTTGCCACTTTCCTTGGGCCTCAATTTCCTTCAGCTGTACAATAGAGGCTCTGAACTAGAAGATCCCTTACAGTTTTCAGTACAAGGCAGGGGATTCCCCTGGGAGACTCACCGAGACTCATCACAAGTTTCCTTGTTGCCTGTGAGGACAAGAGAAAAACAACTTAGCACTGAGCCAGAAACAAATGGACTAGAACTGACCTTGGCCTGGAGAGCCGGGATGGGGCAGAGGCTGAAGGGGGAGCAGGGGCTGAGGCTGAGACTGGCTGGGATGCGAGGCCTGAGGGGGCAGAACTGGAGCGGGGCGGGGTAGGGGCTGGGAAGCCGGGGGCAGACCCACCTCTCAAAATGGCCTCCTGGAGTTTCTCGTGTTTTGCTTGCAGTTTGGCGAGGATGCTTCTACAGCTCAGATATTCTTGGAGTTTCTGGGGGACCCAAGAGATGGAGTGGTTAGTTACAAATGTTGTGACCCTGACAGCCTAGGCCCCCGCTCGCGGGTCCCTCCCTGCTCCTTCGGTCCTCACCAGGATATAAAAGGTCTCCATCTCCTGCTGTTGGCCACGTCTCCGAGCTAGCTGCCGGAAGCCAGAGTCAGGGCCGGTGGCTCTCAATGACTCGGTGGATGGGCTGGCTTGAAAAGCATCTAGCATATCGCTATCATCGGACGTGGCTTGATCCAGCAGGGACTGCAGGCTGGCCTGCAATGTCTTATTGACCTGAGGGCGGGAAGCAACGGGACAGCTCTGAGGGCCACATTAGGTGACGGGAAGACCACCTGAGTGAGGCTCCTCAAAGCAGAGAGAGTCTGGAGGGGCCGGCCCCCCGCTGAGGCCCTGGCTCTATCCCTTCCCATCAGGTCCCGAGCTCCTACCTCTCCAGTTTCAATGGTCTGTTGATCCAGACGGGTTTGGATATTCTTGGCTCGAGGAAGGATTTCATCTTCCAGATCCACGGGCACTTGGACCTCAGATACCTGCGAGGTTGACAGTGGGACAGCAGGAAACAACAGGAAAAAGGCCAGGAAGGAATGAGTGAAGAGGAGGGAGGGGGCTACTTTAATCTCCCCTACCCCAGGGCAGGAAGGGAATCCAAAAGCATGTATTTGATTAGCCAGACAGACGGCCTATTATGGGATGCTGGCTTCCTGCTTCTGGAATGGAGGCAAGACTACCAGAAATCGGCCTGCATTCAGAAGGCTGTGATTCCCATCAGGGTCCCGGTTCCTATCAGCTGCGAAAGGAAAACAAGACAGGCAAGATACCTAACAAGCGACTTTTCCCGGTGTACTCATGGGATAGGGTCAAGGACCGGGTCAAAAGAGGAAAGGAGGGAGGGAGTTAAGAGAGAAGGGAGTAAGGAAGGAGGGAGGAGGGGGAGAGAGAGAGGGAGGGAGGGGGAGAGAGATGGAGGGAGGGAAGGAGGAAAGGGGAGGGAGGAGGGGGAGAGAGAGAGGGAGGGAGGGGGGAGAGAGAGAGATGGAGGGAGGGAGAAGGGGGGAGAGGAGAGGGAGAGAGAGATGGAGGGAGTAAGGAAGGAGGGAGAAGGGGGAGAGAGATGAAGGGAGGGAGAAGGGGGAGAGAGAGGGAGGGAGGGAGGGAGGAAAGGAGGAAGGGGGGAGGGAGGGAGGGAGAAGGGGGAGAAAGAGGGAGGGAGGGAGGAAAGGGGAGAGGGGAAGGGGAGAGAGAGATGGAGGGAGTAAGGAAGGAGGGAGAAGGGGGAGAGAGAGATGGAGGGAGGGAGGAAAGGAGAAAGAGGGGGAGGGAGGGAGAGAGGGAAGGAGGAAAGGAGAAAGAGGGGGAGGGAGGGAGGGAGGGAAGGAGGAAAGGAGAAAGAGGGGGAGGGAGGGAGGGAAGGAAGAAGGGGAAGGGAGGGAGGGAGGGAAGGAGGGAAGGGAAGAGGGGAGAGAGAGGGAGGGAGGGAAGGAGGAAGGGGAAGGGATGGAGGGAGGGAAGGGGAGAGAGGGAGGGAAGGAGGGAAGGGAAGAGAGGGGAGGGAGGGAAGGAGGTAAGGGAAGGGAGGGAGGGAAGGGAAGAGGGGAGAGAGAGGGAGGGAGGGAAGGAGGAAGGGGAAGGGATGGAGGGAGGGAAGGGGAGAGAGGGAGGGAAGGAGGGAAGGGAAGAGAGGGGAGGGAGGGAAGGAGGTAAGGGAAGGGAGGGAGGGAGGGAAGGGGAGAGAGAGGGAGGGAGGGAAGGAGGAAGGGGAAGGGATGGAGGGAGGGAAGGGATGGAGGGAGGGAAGGAGGTAAGGGAAGGGAGGGAGGGAGGGAAGGGGAGAGAGGGAGGGAAGGAGGGAAGGGAAGAGAGGGGAGGGAGGGAAGGAGGTAAGGGAAGGGAGGGAGGGAGGGAAGGGGAGAGAGAGGGAGGGAGGGAAGGAGGAAGGGGAAGGGATGGAGGGAGGGAAGGGATGGAGGGAGGGAAGGAGGTAAGGGAAGGGAGGGAGGGAGGGAAGGGGAGAGAGGGAGGGAAGGAGGGAAGGGAAGAGAGGGGAGGGAGGGAAGGAGGTAAGGGAAGGGAGGGAGGGAGGGAAGGGGAGAGAGAGGGAGGAAGGGAAGGGAAGAGAGGGGAGGGATGGAGGGAGGGAAGGGGAGAGAGGGAAGGGAGGGAGGGAGGGAAGGAGGAAGGGGAAGGGATAGAGGGAGGGAAGGAGGGAAGAGGGAATGAGATGAGAGTGCCCGTCCACTAGAGGTCACCCTATCCCACCCCAGGGTTCCCCTATAGCTGGCCCAGGTTCCCCAATGATCAGACTGAGTATTGGCAGCAGCTTTCCCCCTGCTCCCAATGGTAAACCTTCAGGGCTCTGTTCTCTGGGAGAAAACCAGAGCAGGCCCAAAAGCCAATTATTTTTGAAGGTTCTGATCCAGTGCTTGGCCGGGGGGTTCACCAGACGCCCCGCCCCAAAGGATTTGTGCCACTCTTGGCTGAATCAATGGGATCTGCCTCTCTGAGAGAGGCGTGGGATGTTCACTGGCAAGTTGGATCAGACTTGGGGAGAGAACCACCAAGTGTGGCCTCCACAAAGGCCTCCCTATCCGGTGGCTTACTACTTCCATCTGGTGGCAGCATTTCCAAAATGCAGGAAGCCTGTTATTAAGGCCGAGAATGGGACGGCCCAACAAGGACCTTTGGGTCAGAATAAAAGCACTGTTTCCTCAGCACCGAAAGGGACTTTTAATATCCCTGAATTTTACTGGTAAGGAGGCTGAGGCCCACATAAGGGTGGGCGGGTTTTCTCCCCCCTCCCTTTTGGATCACTGGGGGGGGGCTGAGATGGGGACAAGAGGGTAGAGTTCAGGCTCCTCTGGGACGAGCCTTCTTTACCTCATCCCCTTCGTAGGGCTGGTATTCAAATCGGAGCGGCGGGCAGAAGGCCGAGGCGTGGAACTCCAGCACCTTGCTTTTGTCTCCTTCCGGGTCCAGGGTGTCCAGGGCTACATCCAGTCTGCTGGAGCCCTGGCCAGGGGAGGTATTGGCCTGGGACACAGCTGCTGTGTAGCCACGCAGGACCTTGCCCAGGGCCAAGTGGAATCCCATATCACTGCACTGCAGGGGACGGAAGGCGAAGAGCCCCTCAGCAGGCCGGCCCCTAGGTTGGGCCCACCCTCTCCCCCTAAAGGGGCCCGGGCACCCGCCTCCCCAGCCCCCAACCCAGCACCTACTTCCATTATGGCAACGGCGTCCCGCAGGTAGTAGTTGCTGACGGCTGCGTTGGCGCCGGCCAGGCTGAGCAGATATTCGTTGCGAGCCTTGGTACATTTTAGTTTATGTTCTAAGAACTTGGCTTGGCGCTGCTCAAGAAACACAGAGGAGACTCGCATCGGCACGGGGGACCGTGGCGAGCCCTCAGGGTAGGGGACAAAAGGGCGCTGAGGCGGGGCTGGGGACGCGTGCTCATCCTCCTGGCACTGTCCCCCCTCGGCCCCCTCTTCATCCATGTTTCCTTTTTGGGAGAAGTTAGGTGTGTCCACCAGAAAGAGCACAGGCTGCTTCAGCCTGCCATGGCTAACCACAGACTGGAGCAGCAGGCAGGACAGAACAGAGAGGATGTCACAGAAGCCCGGGAACCATGGAGACGGAACCCTGAAGCAAACAGTCCCACCCCCCCCCCGCTGACGGGGGCAACGGAACCTCAGAGGGGAAACATTCCCTAATTCAACAGTTGGGAAAAATCAGAATTCCAGTACTGAGCTCCCAACCCCCGAACGTCCATGATTCCCCCCGACAGGCCGGGACCCGATTCTGGCTCAGGCCCTCCTGTCCTGACCCCAAACTGGCCAGGACTGGAGGGAGAAGCAAGAGCCGTTGCACAGGCAGTCACACAGAAGCGCAGAGCGCGCTGACAATAAACTTGGGCCCCAGCTGCAGTCAGGCTTACTTGCTCCTACTCCCCCTAAACTCAAAAGCACCCAAACACCTCGCAGAACCTTCCCTCCATCGCCCACTAAGAAAGGCAACTTCCCAGGAAGGCAAATGAGCAGCACCCACCCCACTTTCACCCCAGACCTGCCCACTGAGCCGCCCGGGCTCCCCAGCCCCCATTCATCCCTCTTCTCTACTAACTCGAGATGCTCCCATAAAGTGAGGGAGCTCCCCCTGCCCCCAACTCCTGCCCACTCAGCTGCCTTGGCCCCCTGCTGTGAAGACCTAACAATGAGCTATCTCCAAGACCTGGGCAGCGGGCAGCCCAGACCGCTCAATCCCCTCCATTCCCCCTTCTCTACTAGGCCCTGCCCCCCAACATCTGCCCACCGGGCAGCCCTGGCCCCCTCACTAATGCATTGCTCTATCCCACTTCTGCTAAGACCGGACATGGAGCTGCCCATTGGGCAAACAAGGCCCCCAAAACCCCTTAATTTCCCCTTTTCTACTAGATCAGGCTTACCACCCAAAAGTGGCTGAGCTCCCCCCGCCCCCAACCCCTGCCCACTGAGCGGCCCTGAACCCCTGCCGTTAACAGCTGCCAATGAGGTTCCCCAGCCCCTACCCCCAAGACTGCCCACTGAGCGGCCCAGGCACCCCTGAGCTTATGTGTCTCTTTTTCTATTAGAACAGAATTCCCCCCAAAACAATAAATGAGCTCCCCGGGTCACCTGGCCCCTCACTGCTAAGACTAAGGAGTTTCCCTAGCCCTGCTGCCAATACCTGACAAGGAGATGCCCTGGATCCCCACCAAGACTTGCCCACTGGGCAGCATAGGCCCCTATGCCCCTCCATCTCGCCTTCTCTAATAGACAAGGCTGTCCCTCAAAAAGCTCTCTCTGCCCCCTACACCTGCCCATTGTGCTGCCCTGGCCCCAGCCCCTGGGCAGCCCAAGCCCCCTAACACCTCCCTCTCCCCACCTTTAATGGGCCAGGCTGTGCCCCAAAAGTGAGCTCCCCCTTACCCCTATCACCTGCCCTGGCCCCCTGCTGCTAAGACCAGACATTGAGCTGCCCCGGGGACCTTGGGCAGCCCAAGCCCCCTAACCTCCTCCATCTCCCCTTCTGTATTAGGCCAGGCTGCCCCCCAAAAAGTGAGTGAGCTCGCCCAGGCCACTTCAACCTCTCCCCTTTCCTCTTCCCTACTAGGCCACAATGCCCCTAAAACAGTGAGAGAGCTCCCCTGCTCCCAACGCCTGCCCCACTTAGGTGCCCTGGCTCTCTGCTGCTGACACCTGACAATCAGTTGCCTTGGCATCCTGGCCCCAAGCCCTGCCCACTGGGCAGCCCAGACTCCCTAAACCCCTCCTTTTCCCCCTCTCTACTAGGCCAGACTACCCTGAAAAACTGAGTGACCTCTGCCTGTTCCCAACACCTGACCACTGAACTGCCCTGGTCCCCTGGCCCCCTGACCACAAGACCTGCCTTCTGGACCACCCAAGCCCCAGGTCCCTGGGTTTCCCCTTATCTACTGGGCCATGCTGTCCCCCCAAAAGTGAACACCACCTGCCCACTGAACTACCCTGGTCTCCTACGGCTGAGACCTGACAATCAGCTGCCCTGGCATCCTGCCCTTATTACTGCCCACTGGGAAGCCCAGGCCGCCTAACCCCCATTCGCTACTAAGCCAGGCTATCCCCCCCAGAAAGTGAATGAGTTTCCCCTGCCACAAACACCTGCCCACTGAGCTACCTTGATCTTCTGCTAATACTAATGAGCTGCCCTGGCCCCCCGCTGCTAAGACCTGACAAAGAGCTGCCCTTGACCTTTGCTCCCAAGACTTGCCCACTGGGCAACCCAGGCCCCCAACCCCCTCCATTTCCCCTTTTCTACTAGGCAAGTCTGCTCCCCCAAAATGAGTGAACTTCCCCTTCCCCTGCCTCTTAACATCTAACCACTTGGCTGTCCTGGCCCCCTGCTGCCAATCTAGCAATGAATTGCCCCATCTCTTACTCCCAAGACCCAACCACTGAACTGTCCAGGCTCCCAGGCCCCTTCCTTCCCCACCTTCTCCACTAGACCAGACTGCCCCCATAAAAGTGAGCTCCCCCTGCCCCCCCAGAGCTTCCCACTGGGCTGCCCTGGGCACTTGGCCTTGGGCTACCTTCTCTACTAGGCGCCCGCCCTTCTTGAGGGAGGTTCTTCGAGAAGGACCCTTGCTGTGGCCATCCCCGACTTGGGAGGTGCCGGACTCCGCGCGGCCAGCTCGCTTCTCCTCTTGCCGCTCGGCCTCTCTCAGCTTTCCCTCGGAGTTCATGCTCTCTGCTCTGTAGGTCTGGTAGGTTTTCATGGCCTGCAGAAAAGCAGAAGTAAAAGTAAAGTCGTGGCACTGACCACTCAACCTGCGGGCACCTCCACCCACCCTTGTGGGCTTGTCCAACTAGAAGTTATACCCCCTTAGTCTTTCTTTTCTGGGGGCTGGGAGGGCCAACCAGGAGGGCCAGGAAAGCAAGCCCACTCCCTGCAGGACCAGTGCAGAGAACTGGTCCTGGCAGGTACTGCTCACATCAGACCAATAAGCAACCATGTCACAGTGGGCTAGATTTCTCAGCCTTGGAGAGGGAGGAGTCCTTAGCGACAGGAAAATGAAGGCCCTCTCCCCCATTGTAGCGCCCCTCCCCCAGGCATTGCTCTCACCATCTGCAGCTCTGACACCACTTTGAGCAGCTCTTCCTGTAATTGCTGTTCCAGATCTTTACTCTGAGGAGGAAGGAGGGAAGTGGGCAGCACTGACCACAGGGCTGTTCTGGTCCCCGGGGCAGTGCCCACCTAGCTCCTGCCTGCCAGATAAAGGTCCCACTTTGGGGGCTGGCCCCATCACCTACAGCTCCCACTGTGCCCACCCTATGCTCTGCTCAGCCTAATTTGTGTCCTCCCAGAGTCCTCAAACACGTGCTGCTATGCTCACGCTCACACACACACAAACACACACAACATACACACTCCTATGTGTGCACACAAAAATAAATGTACATACACAGTGAAACACACATAAAGATATATACACATACACTTAAACATACAAAAACCAATATACAAACATACTGAAACATACTTAGACACAAATATATACATACATAAACACTCATATATACACTCAAAAATAAAACAAATATATGTACACACACAAGAATAAACACACACTAAAATATACACAAAATATAGAAACATTCATGTACACCCACAAAAACAAACATACATATACACATATACACACACTCATATACACTCAAAAATAAATGTACATACACACCAAAATGTACACACAAATATATGTACACACACAAGAATAAATGTACATAGACACTAAAATATACACAATACACCAAATATAGAAACATTCATGTACACCCACAAAAATAAACACACATATACACATATAAACACTCAAAAATAAATGTACATACACACCAAAACGTACACACGCTCATAAATACAAAATGTACACACAAAAATAAATGTACACACACTAAAATATACACAATACACAAAAATATAGAAACATTCATGTACACCCACAAAAATAAACATGCATACACACCAAAACATACACACAAATATATATACACACACACACACAAGAATAAATGTACATATATACTAAAATATACACAATACACAAAATATAGAAACATTCATGTACACCCTGCTCTCCCAAACAGGCCTCCACATATACACTAAAACATATACACATATTCATATACACAAAATGTATACACACAAAATAAATGTACACACACTAAAATATATACACACTCATATATACAAAAATAAATGTACATACACACCAAAATGTACACACACAAGAATAAATGTACATATACACTAAAACATACACACATATACGCACGCTCATATACACAAAATGTACACACTCACATATACAAACAAAAATAATGTACATACACACTAAAACACACATTCATACACGAAAAAATAAACATTCATATAAACACAATGTACAGAAACACTCATATACAGAAAAATCACACAAAAAACCTACAAAAATACACATACAGACATAAACACTAAACTAAATGTACACACACACACAAACACATATACACAAATCCTCATGTATAACACAAAAATAAATGTATACACACTCAAATATATACATATAAACACTCATATATACACACAAAATAAACACATACACATGTACAATCAAATACACAAAATATATACACATAAATACACATACACACAAAAATAAATGTACATATATGCTTAAACACAAACACATATATAAATACACACAAATATGTACACACATAAATACACTTAAATATGCAATAATCAATACACATAGACACTAAAACACACACACATACATATCAAGTTCACTGCTGCTGCAGTACCTGGGCTCATGCCTGCCCCCTGGTCTATCTAGGCCCAGCTGAGGGACCCTGTCCTTTCTGGAGGCCAGTCTCCTGGGCCTTTCCCAAGCAGGCCTCCACATCAGTTCTGTTCACAGTCCCTCCCCCCACCCTGGCTCCCAGAACCTGTCTGTCTAGGTCCCCTTTTCTGGGCCACTTCCTTCTGGTCTTTGCTCTGCTCAGCAGACACACGCTGAGCATCCTCGCCCTGGGTCCCTCGTTCCCCTCCGCCTGAGCCCGGGCGGTCACCTTCTTCACCAGCCGCCCTACGTCCTCTCCAATGTGACTGAGTTGTTGGGCCAGGGGCCCGGCCAGCACCTCGCTGAGGGCCCCGTGATCCCGGCTCTCCTGCCGAGTCTGCTGCAGCAGCACATACCAGCAGTGCAGGGGAGACAGAAGGGACGGCTCCTTCCTGAGGGGTGACATAAGGGATGGGCCAGGGGCATTGAGGACCCGAGGCCCCCCATCGCCACCCACAGGCCCTTGGTTTCACCCGGTTAAGGCCAGGCCCATTCCCTGATCAGTCCTCAGATGAGGCCCTAGCCCCTGATACCGGAAGTTCTGGTCTCTGCCGCTGGTCCGGCCTCCTCGGGCCAGGAACCTCTCGCTGAGCTTCTCAAGCCCCTTGGAATACTCAAGTTCCACCTCAGCCCTGCGCCGCATGAACTCCCCCAGGTCCTGAAGCAGCTCCCTCCGAAGCTCCCCCTGGCCTTCCAGGCACCGGATCTGCTCTGCCAGCTGCCATCGGATCTCTGTGGGGGGGAGGACAGTAAGGAAGGTGGTCAGCCCCCTGGAGAGCTTGGGACACACACAGGGAAGGGAGGGAGGAACGGGGGCAAGGGAAGACCAGGGGCAGCTTGGGCCTCCTAGCTTTGGCCCACACAGCTGATAAGAAAACACAGACACGGGGCAGCTAGGTGGCGCAGTGGATAGAGCACCAGCCCTGAATTCAGGAGGACCCGAGTTCAAATCTGGTCTCAGACACTTAACACTTCCTAGCTGTGTGACCCTGGGCAAGTCACTTAACCCCAGCCTCAGGGGGGAAAAAAAGAAAAAGAAAACACAAAGTAGCTCAGAACAGGCGAGAGCAGGAGTTGACTTAGTTGCCATCAATATTCCTCATGTGGGGACTTATTTCATAGGCTCACATATGAACACTCATATATACACACAAAATAAACACACACACGTATACACATACGCATGTGCACAAAAATATGCACACATAACTCCAGAGGCCCTCTACTCCAACCCCCTCACCAGACAGATGAAGAAGCTAAACGATGTGGCCAAGTTCACCCACAGGACCATGAGTCTACGTAAAAATAAAAGATATCAATAAAAATGTACTTTAGCTAAATTATTATTAAAAATTTTTTTAAGTGACAATCCCCTCATTTTATAGGAAACTGAGACCCAAAGAAAATAATTTGCCAAGGTCACACAGATAGGAGATATCTGAGGCTGGCTTTCTGACTATAGGCCCCGTGGACTCTATCCACTGCAGCGCCCATGACGCTTCCAGGATCTCGGAGCTCCAATGAGCTATGTAAGGAGACAGGATGAGTTGACAGGACTTGGTCCATTGAAACCCCCTCCCCACACACTCAGCATTTACTCTTCTTCCCTTATACAATTATCCCTTGCTCACCTTGACTTTCTCCATCGTGGTTATGATAAATCATGGGGCAGCGTAAGAAATTAAATGGGAATTTGGGGGGAGTTTTACGGAAGCCACAGACACACAAAGGCCAGCAGGTGACACAGAAAAAGTCTGGAACCTGCGAAATGCATAAATTCTACATATGGTATTATATAGCATCAACCCAAATTGTATAATAAGGTATTGTAAATGCCTCATTAAAGAAAAAGAAAAAATCCCCGCTTCTTTAGAGGGCCAACAATTTTATGTGGATTTTTCAGATCACGGAGGTGCTGCTCCCCGAACCGTCTTTTCTCATCTTTGCTGCAGTAATCTAGTGACTCCCAAGGCACTTTCTCTAATTATTTCAGACCCAGACTTACAAATTTTCTTTATAGACCATCTTCTACCAAGGGAACCTATGACCTCAAATATATATAATCATGGCTCAGTGCCCAGCTTCTCCATACAGCTCTCAAAACTGTCAAGATTCACAACAGGGCACGCAGGACAACCAGGCCATACACGGAGGACCTGTTGCTCACAAAATGACCATACAGTTCCAGGGAGTCGAGGCCTAAGGAACCGAAGGAGTCAGACAGGTGTGGGAGAGGATCACGGGAATAGGGAGGCCTGAGATGGGTGTACCCAAGTATTGAGCGCCCAGTATGTGTGTAGTATCCTAAGCAGAACCTGGTAGAAGACCCAAAGAAGACAAAAGATTCAGTCCCTGTGTTTGAAGAATTTCAGTCTAGCCTGGGACGGAGCGTGCCATCTACATCCAGAGGGAGAACTATGGAAACTGAAGGTGGTGAAACTGAAGCATAAGATTTTCACTTTTTGTTGTTGTTTATTCATTTGCTTTTTCTTTCTCATGGTTTGCCCCTTTTGTTCTGCTTTTTCTTGCACAACATGACAAATATAGAAATATGTTTAAAGGGATTACATGTTATTGCTTGTTATCTTGGGGAGAAGGAAAGAGAAATATTTAGAATACAAAATCTTGCAAAAATGAATGCTGAAAACTATATTCACACAATAAAATATTGTTGAAAAAAGATCATTTCAGTCTAGAAGAACCCTCCACGCAAGGGGCCAAGGAATCAGGAAATTTGAATCCTGTCTCTGATACTCAGTGCTGTGCGCCCTTGGACACGGCCAGTCATTTCCCTGAACTTTGATGTTCTTATTTACGGAATAGGATTAATAGTACTAAGCCAGAGGGGGATTGTGAGGACCCAATGGAAACACATGCCTTGCAAACCCGAAATTAGCACCCTATAAATGTCAGCTCTTATTACTAATAAAAATTCATGGGCTTGAATGACAGGTTTCACTCTTGTTGTATTTTCAAGTTTATGAAACTGTCAGATAATACCATAGTATCATTGCAGATGAGGAAATGAGGCCCACAAACCCACCTGCCTGTGGACAGATGGAGGCCCAAACCTTCCCACTCACAGCACTCTCCGGCCTCCATACATTTGCGTGGTAATACTCTTCTCTAGGATGGAAAATGCCATCTGGAGAAAGAACTCTGGCAGACGATTTCCCCTTTTTCGGCTTTTCCTTTCTTATGATTCTTCCCTACAATGTGACTAATATGGAAATCATTTAAAAACCTCTAAACATGTCTAACCTACATCAGGTTGCTTGCTGTCTTGGGGAGGGAGGGGGTATAGGAGGGAAGAAGAAAAAATACTGAGAAAAAAATCTCAACTTCAAAAAAAACAACAACACTCTTCCCTAAGCCCGTGACACCCTCCCCTACAAACCCACCCTTAAAGGACAACTCCAACAGCACTACTCCAGAAAGACGTCCCACCCCCACAGTGGGATCCTTAAACCGGCTCAGGGAATTGGCTCCCGTGCCTCCAACTATCTGGTCTCTGCAGTGAGACTCCTCTCACTCCCTGAATTCAAATCAAAACTTAGTAGCTGTGACTCTGAATGCCTTGGTTTCCCCATATGAAAAATGATCTGGAGAAGGAAAAGACAAGACTACTCCAGTCTCTCTGCCAAGAAAACCCCAAATGGGCTCAGACCAGACGCAGCTGAAAGTGAACAACAAGCAATGCCTTTAGGGACCCATTCACAGCATGTGCCACCCAATGCGGGTCAAGTTTTATTCCAATTCCATGTCCCCAGGCTCGTCTCTCTTACCTTTGGTGGCTCTTTGGTTAAAAGCACTCAGGCCTTCTGTAGTCTCCCATGGCGGACAATCTCACAAGCTCTTGTCACATTTAGCAGAAAGAAGTCTCGTCTCTACAGCTCTCAAAGGGTTACAAAGCACTTTCTCTCTAACCTGGGGTATGCTGGTAAATATTTAACCACTGTCTCTAGGTAGGAAACACTGGGAAGTTAATTCTGCATAACATTTTTGAGTCTAGCCTATCAACAAAACTATAAATCAAACCCTAATTTGTAGGAGGTGCTTTTCCAAGGTGCACGCTGAAAACGGAACAGTCTCCACTTTGGAGGGTCCATGGGAACTTCCAATTCGGAGCCAAACCTGACTGCTCTCCTAACCGGCCCTTCTCTGGCTCAAAGACAGCACCACCGGGGGATCATCTCCGTTATCACCACCTCTTCCCGGAGCAGGAGTCAAATCCTATCAAGTCCGTTTCTTCTTATCCCTAGCATCCTTACTCCAACTTCAGGTGCCCAGCACGTTTTATAAGAACAATTCTGGGAGCCACCTAAGAATCAGTGGGTGAGCATTCAGTGAATGTCTACAGTGAGTCAGGCACTGTGCCAAATTCTGGGGATACAAAAAGGGGTAAAACCCAATCCCAGCCCTCAAGGAGTCTACGGTCCGATGGGGGGACAACAATCAAACAAACCTACGCAAAACAAGGTCTTCTCAAGGAGCAATTGGAGATTAATGGCCAGGGAAAGGCCCTGGAATGAAGAGGCTTGGGGAAGACTCTTTGAGGGGTTGGGCCTGTAGTAGGGACTAAGGGGAAGTCAGGGCTAGGAGGGAGAGCATTCCAGGCCTGGGAGATGGCCAGAGGGACCGCCCAGGGCCCAGAGATTCTAGGCCAGAATCCCCAGTGGCAGAATGTGGGGGAGGGCTGGCTCTGAAAGCCGGATGATGCTTCAGGTACTCCATTTTTTTCCCTGTTCTCTCCCTCCAACTAATCATCTTTGACAGACAGCATCTCATTTGACTCTCGTGACAACCTTGTCGGGCATATTATATCTTCCAGGCCAGGAAAGTAAAGCTCACTGGGGGGCCACGATTGGAGCTTGTCAGTAAGGAGGGAGGATTCAAACCCAATGCTCTAGTCAGGTCCCCTACTTTTGCCATGATGCTAAATGGCTTCCTACTAAACCACAAGCTACAAGTGTGTGTTCAAATTTAGGGTCAGGGAGATTTTAGTGAATGCCTCCATAAAGACGTGGGGGGACTGGCCCCCTCTCCTGCTCGGGTCACCACCCTCAAGAACCTGGAGGACTCTTGTTCAGCCCTACAGGAAGGCAAGAGTGACCACACTGGGCAAGAAGCCTGGCTAGAGACCTCCCTGGCCCTCCAGGCCCGGCCAAGCTCCCTTCCTCCTTCACTTCCTGTCCCTCAGCTTTGGAAAGCCCCTGGGCTGCCTCCCTAGACAAATTCTATTTCCTTCCCCTCGGGTGCCAGCCAGGGCTCTCCTCCCCCCACTTTGTCCTGAAGCTGGGCTTCATCTCCCCCCTCTCCCCACGGCAGAACACCCTAGGCCCCCAACTGCGCCAGCTCTCCTAAAACTTCTGCTCCCACCTAACCAAGAAAAGGCTGGCAAATGGTCAACTAGGGAAGAATGGCAGCAAAAGGAAGATTTCCGACCCAAGCTTCAGCTCCAGAAAAATCCCCAATGGGTGTGTGCCCTAGCTAGAATCTCTCCGGATCCGGAACCACACCCCCAGCAAGGGGAGAGCGTGTGTGCTGGGGGCTACTGACTGTGGGGTCTGAAGACAAGGGTTCAAACAACAACTCTGATGGTTATCACCTGCAGGAGCTTAGCTCTTCCCGAGCCTCAGTTTCTCCACTTAGAGATGGGGGTAGGGAGATGGTTTAGGAGGTCCCTCTAAAGTTGTAAAATAGACACATTTCCTCTCCTTCACTGACAGCACCATGTTCTAAGAAAGGTTCTAACAGACGAGGTATGTGAGTGGCAGGGGAGGCTGCTCCGGTGGGAGCTGGACCTCGAAGATGCTCCAGCCACTCTCCGGGAGCCTGATTATGGGGTTTGCTATTGGGCCTTCCTGGGTGGCCGCACACACCTGCGCACTCACTTTTACACTGGGAGAGGGCCGCAGCACCCTGTGTTCCCAGGACTTTGAGGAATTTCTCTTACCCATCCCCACCTTCCCCTAGCCCTAAAGAAATGGACGCTTTTTTTTTTTTTTTTTTTTTCCCCCAGAGAAAAAGTGACTTCATTTTGAGACTCTTGCTCCTCGGTGAGACAGTGTGGTAGATCACAAAATGGCAAAGATGGTGGAGTGCACCTACACACACCCACACAGAGTACATCATATACACATATTTGATAAGTTTTCTATGGAGATACCCCCTAACCAGACTTCTGTGGACACTTACAAGCCCTTAGCAAGGGAAAGCCCAGCAGGCTGGGAGTGAGCGGTTTGGCCTTCAGCTCCAGGATCTCACATTTTAGGGGGCCTGGCCCTGGAGGACAGCAGATTTGTGAATTCAAACGCAATGAGGACATGCAGACCAATTCGATTTAGGTGACTACCGACGGCCCGGGGACTGTGAGAGGGGGTCAGGGAAAGCGCCCCGGGAAGCTTTGAGGAGGCTCCCAGCAGCTGCAGGCATTAGCGCTGGGGCCACGGGCCCAGAAAGGGAAGAAGGGACCCGAGAACAAGCTTGGCCTAAGGGTGGTAACGAGCGCTACTCCCCCACTCACCTGGGATAATTATATGGCCCTTCCCCACTGAGGATCACAGGATCACAGAAATTGTGAAAGTTCCATAGGCTCCGAATGAGTCCAATGACAAGGGGCCTTCTTTGGGGGGAAGCTGGGGGTTGGACAGTAGGGCTAATAACAAGGCCACATTTCAGCAAAGACACTGAGAAATCAGTGGAGAACACATAACCCTGAGGTCTCGCTACGCCAGGGCTGACTCAACGTGTCTTAGACTGGAGAAGAAAGAAGGGAGGAGGCGAAGGAGCTGACAACGCTTTGGCCTAGGAGGGCCGAACTAGGTACGCTGCAGGTGGGCAAATTCTAGCTCGATTGCAATTAGCCAAGATCTGAAGGGGCTGTTCCAGAGATCAGAGGATCACAGAACTGAAGAGACCCTGGGGATCACAGTGCAACCTTCTCCAATTACAGATGAGGAAACTGAGGCCTTGACTTGCCCAAGGTCATCGGGCAGCGACTAGAATGAAGCTCGACAGTGCTAGAGTGGAAGCCGAATGACCCCAGCGTTGTGGAGATTCCTGATCAGGTAGGAGGTGAACCAGAGGCCCTCCTTTCCCCCAGGTCACTGCATCCCAGACACCCAGTAGGCCAACAGGCCAGACTCTTGCACAACTAGAGCCTCAGGAGAAATGCACGTGATTTGCATAAAGGAAGACGTTCTACAGAAAAGAGTTCCTCTCCCTCCACCCTGAAAGATCTAGCTGGGAGAGAGGATGTGCGGTCTCCCTTTCCTAAGGCTGGGGGGGAGGGGGGAGGCTAAGGAGAGGTCATCCCGGGCCCAGAACCCGGGCCAAAGGAAGAACTCGCTTCAAATGCGATCTCACACACTTCCCAGCTGTGGGACTTAAACCCAGCTCGCCTCAGTTTCCTCAACTGTTACACGGGGGTCACATGGCACCCATCTCTCCAGGATTGTTGTGGGGGACCAATGGGGACGTATCTGTATAAAGGGCCTGGCACAGCTGACTAAATGCTTGTTCCCTCCCCCCGCCCCCCCCCCCCCCCCCCCCGTGGCGATGCCTACCCTCAAATACTTCCTGGCCGTCCATTGGCCCCAAAGGGAGAGCAGGCCCGGAGAGAGCGCCGGGAAACTGCGGGGAGGGAGAAGGGACGCAGGCCCTCGGGGGCCCGGAGAGGAGCAGGGTACGAAAGGGGGAGCGAAGCCAAGCCCAAAGGTGCTTCTCTTGGTCCGGAGTTCCCGACCCTAACCATGACCCTCCCGTGACCGGCCAACATAGACGGCCTCCTGCCCTCCTCACCTTTGACCTGATTCTCATAGTCAGTCAGCGACCCCCGCTCCTTCCTCAGTTTCCCGTGAGAGGCCATGGCCGAGGCAGGGGAGACTTCGATGGCCGGCGACGCCTCCCGGCCGGCCGAGGTCTCTCCGACGGCTGGAACGAAGGCTTCGGGCTCCGTACGCGCTCGCCGGGGAGAGGGGGCCACACCGGCCCCGGAACGCCGCCGCTGCCAGCCAGGCCCTCGCGGCCCGGAGCTGGCCCCCCCCTCGGCTCGGCACCCGGTAGGGTCCGCCGAAGTCGGAGAGAAAAGAGAAATGATATCGCGGAGGGAAGGAGGGGGAGGGGAGGGGGAGGGCAGGAGCCAGGAGGAGGAGGATCCGGGGCCCAGAGGGGAGGGGCAGGCGGGAGGATTCTGCGGCTTCTGCTGGTGGCGAGGGAGGTGCAGACTGCACGGTGCACCCTCTCCAACGAGGGTCCGAGCCTGGGCTAGTCTCTCCCCCCACGCCCAAACACCTCCATCTCCATCCGCCTCGGGGCAGGAGTGACCGTCTGCAGTCCCGCCCCCCAGCCAGTGGCCGCGGCGGTGCTCCCCGGCAGCCCCCGGCAGGAGAGCGCAGGGCTATTCCAAGGAGTCACCCGTAGTTTGGAGCAAAGAACAGGGGGGGTACAAGTTGAGTTACCCCTTGCCATCCGGCGCCCCCCTCCCCCATGGGGGTGAGGGAAAAGCTGTTTTAGCCCCCCCCCAGGTGGTAACCACTTCCTGCCAGCGGAAGCTCTTCTGCCTCCTCTGACAACCGTTGGGGCCCCGGCTGTCCTAACGGGGTGGAGGGGGAAAGGGTGGGGGCAGAGCAGACTACCGGCCAATAATCCCTGTAGGACACCACGCGGGACCCTAGCAACGTGGCTGGGGCCCTTTAAGGACCAAAGTAAATTGGGAGTCCCTCCCCGCCCACACTCCCCCCCCCCCCAGGACCCCGGCTGCCTCTCGGCGACCCTCCAGAGGCAGGAGAGCTCTAATCAGCCCCATCACCCCCCAAGCCCGGGGACGCACAGGGAAGAGCCCCGAATAAAGAAGCCCACACGTTTTGGTGTTTCTGGAAATCTGTAATCAACACCGTCAACACTCTTCTCCGGCCGCAGGACTGCATAGCTCCAGGTCGACCCCTTCGGGGCCCCAGGCCTTTATCCAGAGGCCCCCTAGTGGCGAGCAGGGGGCAGCTGCCTGGTCTCCAGGAGCCCCAGGCCTTGCAGGGCTTCCAAGAGCTGGTCTCTGGCTGCTCCTATGAAGGAGTTCTCAAGAAAGGCGGGGAGGCCTCCGACCCCATCCCGAAGCGTGTACAGAGGCACGCGCACGAGCCCCAGCACCTGCGGAGACATAGGAGACAGGGACGAGACGGTGACTGGCGGATTCGGGCTCCGTCGGCGAAAGGCCAGGAACCCCGCCACAGCCCCGAGCGGGGCCGGGTCTCGGGAGATGCGCGCCTGGCACCCGCGGCCCAGCCAGCTTTGCGGCATCTGGGAGTTCCTTCTGCCTCCCTCCAAGTCCTAGCCAGGCCCTTAAACGTGCCTTTCGGGGCCCGCAGACCGAGCCCGACGTGCACTCTGCCCTCGGACGGTTCCCCGCAACACGTCCCCCTCCCCTACTTGCATTCCTACAGTGGACAATCAGCTGCGCTCCAGTCTCCGGAGAGCGGGTCGGGAGCCTGAGTTCAATGGGATACAGAATCAACCAATCAGAAGGTAGCAAGATGAATCAGGGCCCACCCTCTCCTCCAGAGCCAATACTGGGGCTCGCCTCCAGCACAGCCGCTCCTCCCCTCGGCCCCCACCGCTTTCTCCTTTGGGTCCCTCCGACCCTCAACCTCCCCCTTGGGAGCTGAACCTCCAAGTAACTAAGAGCCGGAGCCCGACCAAGTCCCTGCGGCGCCCCTCTCCCTGACCCTCCAGAGCCGAGGGCGGCCCGTCTCCCCGGCCCAAAGGGCGGGGCCCAGCAGCCCCACCCTCTCACCCTCTTCTTTTTGGGCGCCACAGCCAGGCTCGGGCGAATAGCACTCTCGGATGGGCAGCGCTCTGCGCCCCCGACTCCCCAAACCCGCTCTTCTCCCAGGCCCCTCCCTCGCCCCCCGCTCCGTGCCGCTTCACCTCTCCCTGCATTATTTTAACAGCTTCCTCAAGTGTCTCCCTACTCCACCCATCCTCTTCGCCGCCGCAGCCCCCGTAAGAGCGGGACTGGCCACGTGGCTCCCCTGCGCACTAAGTCGGAGCCTCAGTTTCTCAGTCTCCACACGCCGCGGCCCTCCCCCGCAACACCCCCCCCTCCACCGGTCCTGGCACTGCTGGGATCTGTGCCTGAAAGGCACGCCCTCCCTCCTGCCGTTTGAGTAGCACCATTCACTGAAAGCTGGAGGCAGAACAAGGTGAAAACTACCTTTGCAGGTAGTTTTTAACAAATAAAAGCTATTAGTAAAGACTTTTTAAATAAAATATGAGTTGGAGGGGCAATTAGGGGGCTCAGTGGATCGGGCCTCGGCCTGGGAGGACCCGAGTTGAAATTCAACCTCATTTACTAGCCATGGCAAGTCACTGAGCCTCACTGCCTCCACGCTGAGAAGCCCCTCCTGCGGAGGCCCCGCCTGCTAGTGTAATATAAAGAAAGGGAACCCCTCTTGTGGTGGGTGTTTTAGCAACGCAGCTTCAAGCCAGCAAAGGGGCTTTCATACACAACCTCACCCTTAAAAATGACTGTAGGACGACTCCAATCGACTTGGGATGGAAAAGGCCATCTGCACCCAGAGAGAGAGCTGTGGAGACTGGAAAGCAGTTTTCACCTTTTGGTTCGTTGCCTTTTCCCCTTCTGCTCTGATTTCTCTTGTACAACATGACAAATATGGAAAGATCGCCTGTGTTTAACACATCGGCCTGCTTGCTGCGTCGGGGAAGTGAGGAAGATTTGATACACGGTCTCATAAAAAT
Source organism: Sminthopsis crassicaudata (assembly GCF_048593235.1). NCBI lineage: Eukaryota > Metazoa > Chordata > Mammalia > Dasyuromorphia > Dasyuridae > Sminthopsis > Sminthopsis crassicaudata. The sequence goes on from NC_133623.1 coordinate 72,912,119, forward strand.
GAATATTGAAAACTAGACACATATTTGGAAAAATAAAATACTACTGAGAAAAAAACTCATCGTCTGAAAGTATAACAGAAATGTCTATTAAATGACTGGGATGGGGAACATTCATTGGGTGGAAAAAGGAAACTCAAGTGATTCTGCCTCTGCCTCTCACCTCCAATCAGTTTCCAGAAGCTGGTAGTTCCATCTCTAATGGCCAGCCTCCGGTTTCTCCCAAATCCTCTCTTCCGGTCACTTCCAGAACAATCTTTCTCTGGGGCCTCAGTCCTAGCTCCTCCAAGTAAAACTCAAACTCCTTCAGCTGCCGGGATTGCAAAACCTCAAGCTAAAAGAGGCTTCAGGCTATAACTGACCTAGAATCCCTGGGTGGGGGGAGTGATCTCTAAGCACCAGCAGGAAAACCTGAGCATCAGGACAGGGGTGAGGCTGGGGTCCCTCTAATCAGTAAGATTATCACTGAAATTGTGTCCTCTTTTGATCTGTAAAAGAAGGGAGATTCCTTATCTCCCAGGCTCAGAGTTTCTCAGGCTGGGCCTTTTTTAAGGCAAATCACACCCACTCACCACACCCCCATTCAAATTCAGGCTGAAAAAGCCTTCAAAGTAATTTCATTCCTAAGGAAGATACGGATGAGATCCTCTCTAACTGCTCCCAGTTCCCCCTCCCCCCAGTCCCCGCCAAGATCTGCTCATAAAATAGGTTTCTGCTCTCTCATTTCTTTGCAGAATGGCCAAAGTAGCATGCTTGGCCTCTTTGGCATAGCTGCCAGCACCCTGCCCCCTGGGAAGGCATTCTCTTCTCAGTGTCAGCCTCCATTCCCTAGCAGGACTTTGCCACTAGGAAGTCGTTCTCCTAGCAAAGCTGACCTCTCATCCAATAAAGTTCCATTTTTGCCACTTAACATTTCGGGTTCATGAATTCTTTCCTGAAGGACCACAACTCTCTGCCTGCCGCTAGAACCCCATCTACACCCCACTGCTTTCCTTTTTTCACAAGGTCACTGGAATGGAAATTGCAATCTGTGTCTCTCGAAGGACAAGAAAGGGGGAGGGGCTTCTTCCAGGCACTGAACATCTCTTGGGTAGCCCAGTGTGGCACTAGTTATTCTGCTCTCTGAATCACAGATTCATAGGGAGCTTGCTGCTTAGAAAGTCCTTGTCTACCCACGCCTGTCTCATGCTGTACTTAACAAGGGAGCTGGCTTTTGAAACTCAAGAGCAGGACTCTATGTGTTGGGCTTAGAATCAGCTAAAACTGGGTTCAAATCCTGCCTTGGATCCCCTTATGAGTTGTGTGACTCTGCAACCTTAGAAAGTGGCAGGCATCAATGCTGTTTTGGGGGACCCAGCTTCCCTGCCTCCCCCCCCCCCACTTGTGGGAAATTACATTCTAGACAGCCGGACATTAAATTCCCTCTTATCAGTAAATTCAGGTCATCCCGCCTCTTGAGATGTTCTCTTTAGGGACTCTGTCTTCCTGCTGTTAACTATTGTACTCAGCAAGGGACCTGGGTGCTCTCATTCTCCAAGGCACTGATTAAATGCTACACCACAGGAGACGACTTGGGTACCCCACACCAGCACGTTCTGTACCAGATTAAATGGAATTGAAAAATATTTAACAAAATATTCTATCAAACGATAGAAGATAGATAATCCCAATATGCCACCCACAGAGCCTGCATCTATGGGGGTGATATTCCTGATCTGGGCCCCATCTCTCCTCCTCATCTGTGATTTCCTCAGATGTTTTGCTAAAATCTTGGCCCAAAGCTATCAAATTCCATTCTAGTGACCTCTTGGGAAAAGGAAAAGGGTAGAGTGGTATTTTCAGTTCTTCATATTGGTGCTTAGAGATCACCGCTGTCTTTCCTAAATGCTCACTTTAATGTCCCTTTAATAACATAGCCTTTAGAACCACGAGAACATTTGTACACAGCAACAAGATTATGTGATGAGCAACTCTGATGGATGTGGCTCTTTTCAACAACAGGGTGATCCAAGCCAATTTCACTAGAGTTGTGATGGAGAGAGTCATCTGCATCTAGAAACAGGGCTATGGGGACTGAATGTATACCACCCCTTTTTTAGTTGTTTGCTTGCTTTTTTCCCAGTGTTTTCCTTTTTGATCTGATTTTTTGTGTGTGGCATGATAACTGTGGAAATATGTTTAGAGGAATTGCACATGTTTAACATATAATGCATTACTTGCTGTCTAGTGGAGGGGGTAGCGGGAAAGAAAGGAGAAAAAGTTTGGAACATAAGGTTTTGCAAGGGTGAATGTTGAAAACTATCTGTGCCTGTGTTGTGAAAAATAAAAAGAATAAAAAATAAAATAAAAAAATAAAAATAATAATTTTAAAATAGCCTAGAAATTTCTCTAAATTCAGCAGCCGGACTCCCCCTGCCCCTGCAGACCCCACTGGCCTCTCTCTCCCCTTTGTAAAAGAATGGACATGTGGTCTTCTCCAAGCCAAGTGGCCTGGAAGTACAGCAAGGTCCACACACGGTACTCGTGAAGTCTCACTTGATCTTGTGATAAGCTTATAAAAAGCTAGGTGTCCAGTCCTTATCTTGGATTTCAACTCCTTGGTAACTATTCCTGTGCTAATCTTTCCAGTCCAAAGATCATTCTCCTTAGCAGATAAAATAAAGGTACAAAAGTAAATAATTCAGCGGCCTCCTCCTCAGTACCATCTGTTAACCTTCTTCAGTGAATTTGTCCTTGACAGTGCAAGTCAGCAGCCTGTGCCACTCTGATGGTCTCAGCCTGTGACCCTGGCCTACCAGACCATGGGCATTCAAGGTCTGTCCCAGCCTTCTCTTACTTCACCTCGTTCACCTATGAGCACTCTTCTGTGCCAGCCACACTGGAGAACTGAAACATTTCCTTCCTAAAGAAAATACCTTGCACTCTCCTGCCCGTCTCTGCTCTGGCTGTGCCTTTTTCATCTTCTCCATCTGAACCCTGACCCCTGTTCCACTTAGGACTTGGTTTTAGAGCTCCCTTGAAGGCAGATTTCATGTGTTACCTCATCTTTTTACCTGGTATCCAGCAAGTGCTTAATAAATGTGGTTTACAGAATCTACTCTGCCATTTCTCTCTTCACTCCCACTGAAACCACTTTAGTTCAAACACCTCCAAAGCCTCCAAATGAGCCTCTTTTGCCAAAGTTTAGGAATGAGGCCTGTGCCAAGTGGTTCCAGGGTCAATGGAGAGAAGAGACATTACAATGGGAGAATCATAAGACTTGGCAACAGATTCCAGATGGGGAGGGCAGTTACAGGTTAAGAATCTAGATGACTGGAAGGATAAGAGGGAAGTTAGGAAGAGGGGAGGGTATGACGAGCTGGGCTATCCCATCAGGTTTGACAGATTTATCTCAAGACACTGCCACAGTTCCTCTTGCCTAGAATACAATAAATACCAACCCCTTTCTTTGGCAAACAACAAAGTCTACAAATTGACTCCAAACTTCTGCTCTTCTTCAGCTGGTGGTGGATCTCCTCACTACCTCTCTCCAAATGCCCAACTAATGCTGAGCCCTTAAAAGTCACCAGCAGCTCCCACGGGCCCCGACCACCACTGTCCAGACTGCTGCACTCGCTTTCAGGAAGCCAGAGAAAGAACAGCCTCAGTGGCCATCTTTTCCAATCTACATGTGAACAAGGATCCCTGATAAAGTGCTCTTTCAGTTTTTATTTGAAGGGGGGGGGCATTACTCCTCAAAGCAACACACGCCACAGCTGGATCATTTGAACCACTAGAAAGTTTTTTCCTTGATTAAACTCAAAGTTGCCTCTCACAACAGAAATGTTTTGTCTTGTCAAGTTGACCTTGATCTGTCTCACACCCCCCTTCTCTCCACCTATATTAGAAGCAGCTTCGTTCAGCCCGCCTTCAGCGGGGGCCTCTACCCAGCAGCCAGTGTTACTCCTAAGACAGCCCGGGTCTGCCCACGTCACCCCTTGGCTTACAAAGTTTCAGTGTCTCAAGAAGAAAATGCCAATTCTTTCAATCTAGAATTTAAAATTTCTCAAACTGACTCCTACTTATAGGGTTCGAACTGATTTAGCACATTTCACCCCTTCATTTCCTCGTATCTTCAACTGCTTATTGGACATCTAGAACAGAATAATCTAGAGACAGCTTAAACTCAGCACGTCTAAAACAGAACTCCAGCTTTCTCTGCTGGACAGGTGGCATGGTTGACAAGGGATGGCCCTGGAATCAAAAACCCAAGTTCTAATTCAAACTAAGATACTAGCTGTGTGACCTTGGGCAAATCACTTTACCTCTGTCTGCCTCAGTTTACCTCATCTATAAAATGAGGATAATAATATTTTTACCTGCCAAGATTGTTGTAAGGATCAAATGAAATGCTTTATGAAGTACTATGGAATTTAATTCCAGCCATCATCATCATTTCCCTCCAAACCCTCCCCTCTTCTTAACTTCCCTCTTATTGATGAGGGGATCTTCCAATCACTTGGCTTCTCAATCCATCACTCCCCATCTGGAATCTATTGCCAAGTCATCACATTTCTTCTCTCCACTGACCCGCTCCCACCCTGTATCTCAAGTTCCTCCCAACTTCATGGACTCTACATATTAAGCTGTCAATTTGATCTCACGCTCTATTCCCTTTCATGTACTCTGTGACCAAGTAACCCTGGCTACCCTGCTGCTGATTTCCCCTGATGTGAATTTACTATATATAAAAATATATATAAATAGCATTTACTCTGGCTGTTCGTCCCCCGTCCCCCAGCCCCCGGAATGCTCTCCTCACCTCCACCTTCAAGGCTTCCTTCAAATCCCAGCACACATTGCACCTCCTGCAGAAAGCCCATTCCAGTCACATGTGTCCTTAATCTTAGGGTCCTCTCTCTACAGATTACTTCCATTTCATCATTTGTTAGACCCGAGGGCAGGGACTGTCTTTTACTTGGCTTAGCCCAGTCATCTATTTAAGAGAGTGCCTGGCCTGGAGTCAGAAAGACTCATCTGGCCTTCAAATCCAGCCTCAGACACTGCCTAGTTGTATGACCCTTCACCCTGTCTGCATCAGTTTCCTCATATGTAAAATGATCTGAAGGAAATGGCCAACCATTCCAGTATCTTTGCCAAGAAAATCCTAAATAGGATCATAAAGAGTCAGAGGAGACTGAAAAACAATAACATGCCAATGGCCTCATTTTCAGATAAGAATTGGAGGCCAATGGCCAGACAGGAGGCAGGACTTGAATCCAGGTCTTCCTGACTGTAGCATTCTTTGTTGTGCCATGCTAACTGACAGCTAACTGTGAGCGGATCACGTTACACATTTAACTGGGCTAGGTCCAACACGGGCTAAAAAGGCCTATGGCAGCATTTCAAAATGAATCACAACAGAGTTGAGTGAATAAGGGCAAGAGGGCAGGCCCCAGCCTTTGAGCAGACCTCTGCTCCCTTCCACCCTGTAACTTAACACGTCCCCACTAAACCTTCACTGGAGGCCCCAGCCCCAAATAGCAGCTCTGTCACAGCCTAACCATGTGACCCTGGGCAAGGCACAGCCTCTCTAGGTTGCAGTCCCCTCACTAAAACATGGGGATGAAGATTTTTATTGGGCAATACTTTGATAAACGTAGACATAAATTGCACGTGTTTAACATATACTAGATTACCGGCTATCTAGGGAAGAGGGTGAGGGGAAGGGAAGGAGAAAACTTTGGAACACAAGGTTTTGCAAGGATGAGTCTTAAAAACTATCTCTACATGCATTTTGAAAAGAAAAAACTATTATTTTTTTTTTTGAAGTGGGGATGAGATCAATTTCTAACCTCCTTTCTGATCCTAAACCCCATAATCTAGCTATCCCAGCCACCAGGGGAAAGAGGGAGGTGAGTCTGGGGATGGCTCACTACATGCCGGCACTGCCCAAACAACTGGGAGAGAACTTCCTACCGGGGCTGGCTATAAAACTTCACAGTACTAACACAAACTAACACAGAGGTGTTCTCCTCCAATTACAAGCACAGGAATGAGTACACTCAACAGCTCTCAGTCCCAGAATCAATCAGCTGCCGGGTCTTGGCCATCCTTCCTCTCCAGCCTCTCGCACATTTACCTCTTCTCCTTTCAAGAGACCCTCATCCCAGCTTAGGCCCTAGGAAAGCTTCCAAACTGGTCTCCCTGCCTCCAATTCATCATCTACAATGCCATATAAGTAATATTGGAAAGATATTGACACGTCTAATCATGTCCCACAATTCCTTGAGAGGCTCTAGTGGTTCCCTCTTAACTACAGGAGCCAATACAAACTCCTCTTGGTCCTGGGTAGTTAAAACCCTTCATGGTCTGGCTCCAACCTAGAATCTTCCCCATCCTCCTTCACAAACTCTCCACTGCAGCTGGCCGGCTGGATATTTCTGAAACAACTTCCTCACCACATACTTTTATACCAACTGGACTACTGGGCTCTCCCCACCCCTACCCCCAATGACTTCCTTCTTGGGTATCCCCCTCAAGGTTTAGCTCAGATTCCTCCTCCTTTATGATTTCCTCATTTTTTTTTTTTTTTAGTAGGCCCCACCTGGAAATTTATATACAGTAATCCCGCAATCAGGAGAAAGTAAATTTCTAGTTGTCAGGCACTGTGCTAGGTGTTGAGGAAACAAAGACAAAGCAAACAAAACAAAACAAAAAAAATTCCTGCCTTCTAGATACCTATATTCTCTTGAGGAAAAATGAAGATACACAGAAAGTAAAATAAAAATTGTATATAAAGAGATTTCTGGAGGAAAGGAGGGCACTAGCATTGAGAGATGACAATAGCTTGTTTGCTTACTTGCTAGTTTTTTCTTTCTCATATTTTTCCCTTTTGATCTGATTTTTCTTGTGCAGCATAATAAATGTAGAAATATGTTTAGAGGAATTGCACATGTTTAACATATATTGCATTACTTGCTGTCTAGAGGAGGGGGAAGGGGAAAAATTTGGAACATGAGGTTTTGCAAGAGTGAATGTTAAAAACTATCTTTGCATGTCTTTTGAAATTTTTTATTTTTTAGCTATTTAAAAACTTTTTAAAACTATTCTTAAAAATAGATAAATAATTGTGGAAATATGTTTAGAATAACTGCACATGTTTAATCTATATTGAATTACTTTCTGTCTGGGGGAGGGAGAAAAATTTTGGAACACAAAGTTTTGCAAGGGTAAATATTGAAAACTATACATATGGGAGCAGCCAGGAGGCGCAGTGGATAGAGCACCAACCCTGAAGTCAGGAGGTCCTGAGTTCAAATCTGCTCTCAGACACTGCCAACTGTGTGACCCTGGGCAAGTCACTTAACCCCAGCCTCAGGGGGGAAAAAAAAAGTTTTAAAAGAAAAAAGCTACTATTTAAAAAAATTAAAAAGAAGTTTTTATTTTTAAAAATTGTGTAAATATGTTTAGAAGAATTGCATATGTTTAATCTATATTGGATTACTTGCTGTCTAGGGGAGAGAGGAAAAAAATTTTGGAACGCCAGGTTTTGCAAGGATGAATGGTGAAAACTGTGTAGATGTTTTGAAAAGAAAAAAATTGAAAAAAGCTACTTTAAAAAAAATTTTTAAGCCTATTATTAAAATAAATAAATGTGGAAATGTTTAGAAGAATTGTGTGTTTATCCTATATTGAATTACCTGCTGTCTAGGAGAGGGGGGAGGGGAGGAGGGAAGGAAAACAATTTGGAACACCAGGTTCTGCAAGGGTGAATGTTAAAAAGTGTCTTTGTCTGTCCTGTGTTTTAGGGGCACCTGGATACAGTTGTGAGGAGGGTGAACTACAGAGGGAGAAGTTAAAGGTGGGGAACCCAATTAGGAGGTTAGAACAACAGTCCAAGCTGAGGGCGATGAGGATGTGGGCTAGGGTGCTAGCTTAGTCAATAAAAAGGAGGTAGAGAAGAAGCCATTGGCAACTAATCAGATGGGAAAAGGAAGAGCCCAGGACTGCTTCCGAGACTGATGGATCCGCACTTGACGGAAAAGGTGGAATTCAGCAGTGACTTTAGGGGAGACGGTGAGTTCGGACAGTTTGTATGAGACACTGAGTTCGAGGATTTGGTGATAGCCACTGTAGGCCTAGATGCACACAATCAGTCTCTTTCTCTGCCTCTCTTGTCTTTGTGCCCTTGGCACCTAGCACTGAGCTCATCACATCAATGGTGCTTAATGAATCAGAAACCACTGGGACCCAATGATTTGTGACAGGTTAAGCCTCTGCTCGCAGTAAAGTACGTTTCTGATACTTGTGCTGACTATGGGGCTGGAGGTAAGATGTGGAGGAAGAAAAGAACCCATCCCCTGACCTGGAGAGCTTCCAGCCTGGCAGGGAGGCAGAGGTAAAAGGGGCCATCCCACCCAGAATGACAAGAGCTACCAGAAGCACAAGCGATATGGTATTGTAAAAGAACAATGACTTTTGAGTCGGAAGGTCTGGGAGACCTGCGGAAGTCAGTGGAGCTAGGACAGGACATAATCAAAGTGGGATGAGGGAAAGGAGTTCAACGGCAAAGGCAGGTCGGAATGAGACCCCAGAAGGCCCCAAATTCTAGGTCACCTGAACTTTCTTTGGGAAGCAGTGGGAGGTTCGCTGTGGTACCAACTCAGGATGTCCTGGAGGGGAGGTGACCACATTGATTAGGAGTGCCAGACCAGGCAGGGGACGCCTAGGAGACACCGGTGGGAAAAGCAAGCTGCTCAGAGGGGAGGGGCTCGGATTAGGAGATCTGCCAAGAAAGCGCCAAGGAAGGAAGGGGGTGAGGGGGACGATTGAAAAAAATGAAGGGGGGGTTGCTAGAAGGGTAAGTCTGTCCTTGAGCCGGGGATGACCTGCGCAAAGGCAGCTGGGAGTTCGCGATAGGAAAGGCCGGGGGAGAAAGCGGGAGGGGGAAGGGATCGGCTCTGGCCCACCTCCTGCCCGTGGTCTTTTGCACGGGGAGCACCTGCTTCCAGTGCCTGGACTTGATCCAGAGTCAGCTGTTTGACGTAGAAGTGCGCCACTACGCGGGGCGGAGGGGTGGCTGTGGCATGGGAGCTCCGGTAGTCTTCCGGGCCCAGGTTGAAGGCGGCCGCCCCCTCGCCCAGCTCTTCCAACAGCTCCCGGTTCAGGCCCGCCTCCAGACTGCCGTCCTGGGCATCCACGAAGCCCCCCGGAAAGCCGAGTCGCCCATCAAATCGCATCTGCATCTGCCAAAGAGAAGGCGGGGTGAACGGGAGCCACTACCCTGTCAGCCCCCGCGCCTCCCCACCCCCCAGCGCCTTTGGGATCCCTGTGCAGAGAGTCCCGGGGATGGCCCACCGCCCCTCACCAGCACAGCATATCTCAGCGGGATACGGCCGAACAGACGACCCGGGTCCGGGGCGTAAAGCAGCGCGTGACAAGCGTGGCGCCAACTGGGCCCTAAGTCCAAGGCCTCGGACAGGGTGATACGCCGAACTCCTGCCATGCTTCGGCTGCCCGACGACTTCTGTGATCCAGGCGCAGAACGTTAGTGAGCAGGGGCGGGAAGCAGGGGGCGGGGCTCAACCGACGGGACGCTCGACCAATCCCAGAGGCCCTCGGGAGCCCCGCCACTCAATTGCGCTACGGGTTACCCGGGCCAATCAGAGACGGGAACATTCCGGAGGGGCGGGGAAACAACGGAGGGAGGCGGGTCTTCCTGCTGAAGCCCGAGCCAGTCAATCACGTCACGGGTCCATCGATCCCACTAGTATCGTCAGCCATTGCAGTCCTTGGGAAAACTGGAATAAAAGCCCATTGGAAGCCAATCGAGAGGCAGGCTTCCCGGGCCAGTAGGCACTGAAAGGCCCCTTAGCCAGCGCCAAGTCCCACCCCCTGGTGAGGGGGCGGGGCCCGAGGGCAGGAACATCCTGAGCCGTTTGTCTCTAAAAGCCAACGTTCCATCCGACCCCCCCCAGCCTCCCCAAGGCGTAATGCACCCGTATTTGTGCTTTTGGGGGGTTGCCGTTTGCCCGTTCGCTTTTTCTTTCTCGTGTTTTCCTCGCACCACATATGACAAATATAGAAATGGTTAAAAGGATTGCACAGCTTTAACCCACATCACATTACTGTCTTGGGGAGGCAGAGGGAGAAAAATGCCACACAAAGCTTTACGAAAACAAATGTGGAAAACTATACGTGTATTTGGAAAAAGAAAGTCCTATTAAAATGTGTAAAAACAAAAAGCCCGAGAAGGCAGGCATCCGAATTTTCACCTTTTGAGCTGGGGTTTCTTGGGCCTCCTACCTAGACAGGTAGCCCTTCTTTCCAAATGGATTCTTCGGCCCGCGTTCCAGCCTCCCGGCTATTTCCCCACTGAAAGCTTCGGTCTCTAAGCTCCTGCCCGTCCTGGGCTTGTACCCCAGGGCCGGAAAACTCTCCCTCCAAGGCCCTCACTACTTAGCCCCCCGTTTCCCTTTTAAAGTCCCAAGTAAAATCTCCAGACCGCTTTCCCCAAGCCTTCCCTCTGACTATTTCCCATTTAATGGGTCTAGAGTTTGTGTACATATTTGCTAGGCTGTGGCCTCCCCCAATAGACAGAATTCCCTGAGGGCAGGGCCTGACTTTGGCCCTTTTAGGGCAGCGTCTGGCCCACAGTAGGCACTGATGCTTTCTGAATGAGTGCGATTTCAGGTTGGCACCTTCTCTCTAGTTTTGGTGAGTTAGCAGGAGCCCTGAGAAACGCCACACTCCTGTCTTTCCCTCAGGCTAACAGCCAACCTGTCAAGAGGCCAGACTCGCCCCCTTTCTAACCACTGTCCCTTCCTGGGTTAATTCCCTCGCCACAACCCTCCCTACTCTGCCTGTGTCTGTTTACTACCAAGAGAATTATTCGGACCCTCATTCATGCAGATTAGAAGACCACTGGAATTGGGGGGCTGCCTCGCTGAGCTGATAGTGGAAAGCCTATTTTCCCTTGTCTTTATGCAGAAAGTGTTTCTGGTAAACACAAACACAGTACACACACACACACACACACACACCTTCCAAATTTGCATACGTGTACACACACACATACACACACACACACACACTTTTCCTCTCTCTCCCCCTCCTCCTGTCTCTCTCCTCTTCCAGAATCCCCCAACAAGGTAAAAAAAAACCCCACTTTCTCACAGAAAAACAGCCCCCAGGGCCCCAAATGCTTTAATAGGAAGAACTGATGGGAGGTGGGGGGAGGAGAAACAAGTGATGGGGGTGGCTGATGAACAGTGAAATCCCAGAGCTTGGGGACTCTAGGATGTGGAGTCGGAGGCCTCGGAACTGTCCTTGATGTCAGTGCTCTCAGTGGTCTCGCTGACCTCACTGAGGTCTTTGCTGTCACCGCCGCTGCTGTCTTCGGCTGTGGGGCCTAGGCCCTTCTCCTCACGGCAGCATTCCCCCAGATGGTTGACTTTGGGGTCCATCTTGTTCTCCAAGGAGGCCAGCACCAGATGTTTGCCTTTCTCCTTCACCTCCAGTTGCTTCCTCAGCTACCATGAGGGTGAATGGACGAGCAAGTAGACGGACAGGTGGAGGAACAGATGGACAGGGGTGGGGGGGGGGGGAAAGGGGGAAACAGAGAGAATCAGGAGGAAACAGAGAGACCATCCTTTGTCTCTAGGAAGAGGCAATAGTGGAAAGAGCACCGGACCAGGAGGGAGTCAGGAGACCTGGGTTCTAGTCCTGGCTCTGCCGCTGTGACATTAGGCACGTCCTTTCACCTCTCTGGACCTCAGTTTCCTCATCTGTAAAATGGGGACAATAATGCCTGCCCTGCCTGCCTCCCTCACAGACCTGTCCCAAGGATTAAAGATAAAGGAGGTAAAAGCAATTTATAAACCTTGCCAAATTCTACATCTGCGGGGAAGCTCTTCCCACCTCTCTGGGGCCCCGGGCCCAGCCCCAATCCCCCTCCAGTGAGTCTAGACCTTATACTGGTGCTAACCGACACCCTCTCAGGCAGGCTTCTGAATCTAATGGAACACTTCTCTCAATCATAGTTTTGAATAATTGAAGGAAATGCTACATTTCTAGTAGAAGTGAAAATAAAGAAGTCCTGTCCCCCCTCCCTGTCCAAGATCACCAACCCACAGATCCCAGGGTAAGAACTGCAACTGAGGGGCCTGCTCCTGCCGTGGGCATCACCAGGGACCTTACCGGTCTTCCTCCATTCCCCGCCATGTCAGGGAATTCCCTCACTCTGTCCTGGTTTCTCTTATCAAAGAGGGTCAGAGCTGCTAGGGGCCTCAAATCACCTAGCCTAAATCTGAGCACATTTCACACGAGGAAGGTATTGGGGCCCATAGGGGCAAGATTCCTTGCCAAGCCACGTAGCTATCAAGTGACAAAACCGGGTCTAGGACCCAGATCTCCCAAATCTTACATTCGGCGATGTTTCCACTCTCTCCCACCATCTGGACCTCAGGGAAGCTTGAATCTGGGGACTCAACTTCTCTGAGGTATCCTCCCCCATCCCAACTGCAGCTGCAGCAAAGCTCCAACACTTTGCCCTCTACCAACCTCTTCCGCCATTTGAGTCAGATCTCTCTTCATAGCATAAGCATCCTCCCCATCAGCATAATATTTGGGCTCCACCTCACTGATCCTTGAAGAGAGAACAGGAAAGGAGGAAAGGGGGGAAAGGGAGCCTGGTGGGAGAAACTCACACTGGTCTCCTTCCCTTCTCTCACCAAGTGAGAACGGGGCCCGACAACCTGCACCAAACGCAGGAGCCGAGGAGACACGGCACTTCCCAAGGAGAATAACCAAAGACAACACAACACGGGGGTGTGATGCAGAGAAGATTGCAAGTTGTCACGAGGCATTAGTTCTCAACTTCATGGGTGCTGAAGGGTTTCCAAGGAGTAACCTAAGAGAGCTGAGCACAGCTCACCACTTCTTGTACCACCAACAGACACTCTCTCCCTCCTTAGGCAGCTGCCCGGTACCACCGTGCACTGAGTCTGAAGGGAGAAAGCCCTGAGTTCAATTTCCACCTCAGATTTACTAGCTATGTGAGCTGGGGCAAGCCATTTGACCTCTGCCTCAGTTTCCTCATCTGTAAAAGGAGGATGATAATAGCACCTATTCTTAGTACTCCCGTGAGAAGCAACTGTGAGCTCAGCACCGAGCCTGGTGTCCTCTATCTAAATGCCTTTTCCCCCTTCCCTTCTCTTTCCCCCTCCGCTCAGCACAGGATCTCCATTCTTGACCTGATCACCTCTGGACTAGAATGTTTGGTCTTAGGGCTGCACTTTAGTAGTAAGGTCAGTCTCCGTTAGGGTGAAATAGGGGCTGCTGCTTTTGGACTTAGCAGCTGGCCCCCAAATTTAGCTAGTGATAAGGGGCCTGGGGGGGGAAGGAGGAAGGATGGGAAATGGTAACCATATCCAGTGCCTGAAAGGCAGTCATGTAGACTGGCCTCTTCTCAAAGGGCAGATCTAAGAACACCAGGGAAGAGGGTACAGAAAGATCAATTCCAGCCCAATGAGAATTCTGGGTAATTAGAGCTGTCTAGGAAGGAGGGAATGGAAGGGCTTTATCAGCGGCTGGAGGACCACCCCCTAAGACTCAAGGCTTTCTATTTCCTGTCAGGCTCCTTTCTCTTGCTTTGCCATAAGGCCCTCCTGCCAAGTTTCCTCCACCTGGCTCTGCCTTTCTAGTTCACAATCACCACCACCATAGGCAGCGGGCTACTTGGAGTAATTCAGAGGTCACCTTTCTGGCCTAGCAAGCAGCACTAGGTAACTTTTGCAGGGAGTCACTCACAAAGAAACATAAGGAGCAAAAAGCAGCTGCCACCTGCCCTGGGAAAGCTCTCCATAACACCTTTCCACATCCCAAAGCTGGATCATCATTGACCATCCACATCACTCACATCTCTATGGCACTTGAAATGCTCCAAACTGTCTTCAGAGCAGCCTGGTGAGGCAGGCAGCCCGTTTTACAGAAGAGGATATTGAGACTCAGATACTTGTCCAGGGTTACAAGGCAAGTGTCTGTTTAACTCAGTTCTCCTGACTCCAAAAATCAAGTTCTTTTTGTTTCATTGTGCTGCACAGCAGCATGAGGAGTGACCTCGGAAATCACCAAGTCCAACCATCTCGGGGCACAGAGGAGGGGTGAGAAACCCAGAGACAGGAGAGGTTTGTCCAGAGGTCACCGAACTAAGAGTGGCCCATGTTTTTTTCTATAGGATCACATCTGCAGGCTCTCGGTGGGAATGGTGGCATGTCTGCCTGAGCCTGCAACACTCTGCTGCAGCCTGGCATCCACATGGAAGAGCAGAGGATCAGGAGTCTCTTCCTGGCCTCTTCCTCACACATGCCCCACCTTGCCTAGTGCCGGCCCAGGCTTCCCACTTCCCTCAGGAGGGCCTGGGATGACTTACTGAAAGTTAAGTGTGTTGGAATACAGATGCAGAGCTGCCCGGTTACTGTAAGACAATAAATGGCCAGTGAACATGGTGAATTTTAAAAGCGAACAAAGTCTATCACCATCTCTCCCCTCTCCCCTCTCCCCCCAAGCAAACTCCCTCCCCGAACATCCACCTCTCCACTCCTCACCCCAAACCAAGACCTTTCCCCCACGTCCCCCTGTTGTCTCTGAAGACCAATCTGACGAAGTACTCATTCCTGCCTCCCAGGATGACACTCAGGCCTCACCGCTTACATAAGGCCCTGTTCATGGGGCCTTTCTCTTCCACCTCTGATTTAAAATTCGTTAAATCAAAGGCTGCATTTCTCCCCTTCTTCACTCTACCTTTGGCTCTCACCTTTTTCTAACATGCAGGGAGACATATTTTGCATTGAAGTTTTCAATCATGGCCCTTGAGGCCTGGTCCATGAGTTTCTGTGCTAGACCTAGCCGACGGTGGGAACGTTTTACGGCCTAACGGTTTGAAAAAGTAATCATAAGAGAGGTTGTGAGTAAAAGAGAATAAAACCTGACAGCCAAGTCTATATTTATCCCCTTTACCACCGAGGCAGAAACTTCAGTCCTAGGCCCGAGGCATAGAAAGAAAGGGGTCTACATACCAAGGATGTAATATGTCCATGGGGGACGTCGTCTGGATCTTCCTCCCTAGGGCCAGAAACGAAGAGGAGGAAGAATTAGAAACTTGTCTGTGAGTACAGAAATACACGAGTGAAGCTACCATCTTGTCTCTTCACTACACAATCTGATGACCTTTGCCCTCCCTGCTGCATCTGACCCTTCTCTTGGGTACTCCTCTCCCCCTGATGACTTTTGCCCTCCCTGCTCCATCTGATCCTTCTCTCGGGTACTCCTCTCCCCCAGTTCTCTTCCATTTTGTAGCTCCTTCTTCGTCCCCTGACATACATCAGGTTGCTTAACTATGAGTGTTCTATGCGGTTCTTTCCTAGGCCCTTGCCTCTTCTCCCCCTTCCCTGCCAGGGATCCAGGATCTTGTTTGTTTGATACTTTCATAAATGTTTTTCAACATGTTTGCTTTCTTTGGAAACCTATAGACTTTCACTTACACTAAAATCATGATTCTGAGAAGAAATCCCTGGGCTCCCCCAGTCTGTCCCAGGGGTCCCGGACACCAGAAAGGTTAATAAGCCCAATTCCAACTGCTGGGATACTCATTCTCCCTCCTACTACGACCATTTCACTTTGTATTTACATTTACACATTTATTTCATTAGTTCTATGCATATACAAAGAGCCACTTGTTGCCCCATTAGATGTAAGCTTCTCAGGAGCAGAAATTGTTCCATTTATATTTGTATTCTAGCTCCAAGGCAGAGAAAATAACTTGTTAAGCACTTACTCCGTGCCAGACAGGCCCCACACTCAGTGAAGTAGCCAATCCCTACTTTGGAGGGCCTTAGAAGCTAATGGGAGAAGGCCTCATATAAAGGCAAACGGTCCCAGCACAAGGCCTGGCATACAGTAAGCTTGATTAGTATTTACTCATTACTTTCCCCAAGGGGCCTATAAAACACACCCCAATCCCACCCCCACGTGCGTATATGCCCATATTTATACACGTTTGTATGTGTGTGTACATTTACACACATGCATACATGTGGGTATACATACTTATTGTTTCCACAGGTGTATGTATACCTGCATTTACATGTATATATGAGTACATATATCTACATTTACATACGTATGTGTGCACATACATCCACACACATTTTTAGCATGGTCCTCTGCACATTCATTCCTGTTCTGATACTTTCTTTTGGGAATGTTCTCTCTCTCCTTTTGGCTAAGACGTAGCCTCAAGACCTGAAACTGTTTTCATCTTTAGTCTAACACTAGTCCGCTGATTGTATGTTCAACACACATCTCCCAAAATAAACTAGCGGACCCCCCAAGGGAAAGGAAAGGGAACAAGCCTTTCTAGCTTGCCTAATAAGGGCCAAGCACTGTGTTAAAGACTTGGTACGAATATGATCTAGATCCTGGAGCTTTCCTTTCTCCCCTAAAGCCCTTCCCTACACACAGTGGGTGCTGAATGCTTAGTTAGCAGAGGAGACGAAAGGGAAGACCTAGAGCAGAGCATAAAAGTTCAGATAAACAGGTACTGAGGGGGGGATGCTTCTGCGGCCCTCCCAGCAGGAGGGCAAGGCTTGGGGCTGTCAGGTATACAGAACAGCCAGGGGCCTTCCCCTCCTGCTTTAGAGATCCATGGAGAGCAGGAGTGTGACTACAAGGGTCAGTATCAGGGTTAGTGGTGGCGAAGCTTTTACTATCCAGGGAAAGGGGGACAGAGACGGCGAGGACAACTCACATTTTGGCCAGGACATAGCCCACGATCTTTCCATTCTCATCTTCAGCGATGTAAGACAGCTACGGGGAAGCGGGAGAGCCAAAGTGAGAAGAGAATGGCAAGGGACTCTTACCCCAACCCCCAATTCATGACTGCACAGAGAATCAGAATGTCAGGCTTGGAAGGATCCCAGGCTCCGTTAGAACTGGGAAGGACCCCAGAGATCAGGTAGTCCCTGACTTCTTATTTTACAGAGAAGCAAAGTGAATCTCAGGGAAGGAGAAGATAGGGATACATGGGCCGGAGAGGTAACGTTCTAAATCAAGTCTCCAGTTCCCTTGAGACCAGTGATTGATTCCCAAACCCACTCACCACTAAATCCCATCTCCTCCCCCATTCCCTCTAACCCCGTACCTGAGGCCAGGACAGACCGTGGTAGAAATAGTATTTCATCTGATAGTTCTCTGGAAGGCACAGCAGGTTGCAGTGCTGCATATTCATCAGATCTTCTGGCTGGGGACAGAGGGGAAAAGACAGGCCAAGCGTTAAATCTCGGTCTTTTGACCCCAAAACTCTTTGCTATTGTTCAGACGGTTTTCCAGTCCCGTTCCACTCTCTGTGACCCCAAAGGCCAAATGCCAGGGGCACTGGAGTGGCAAAACCGCCATTTCCTTCTCCAGCTGCTTTGATATGTGGGGAAACTGAGGCAAAAGGGTGACGTGACCCAACCAGGGTCATACAGCTATTAAATGTCTGAGGTTGGATTTGAACTCAGGAAAAGGAGTCTTTCTGACTCCAGGCCCGACATTCAAACACACTTGGCCCACCTGCCGTGGCATGGAGAGAGCGCCAGTTCGATGGGGTTAGGAGTGGGGTGGTATGGGTGCCAGAATAGGGAAGACCCATGGGAATGGGAATAAGCCTCTTCTCTCCAAAAAGTCGGGGCCAGACGACCTGGCGCATATGATTGGGGGCCGGTTACTGTTCCCGGGGTTCACCGCCACCCCGCATCCGCGGAAAACCTCGGCCCTCACAGGTTAGGTTCCTTCCCTCCAAAACTCCACCCTAATAAACCAATTCCCGCCTCAAGGCACTTTATTGACGCATGCGCACACACCCACAAGCCGTCAGGGCCTCCATTTCCACGCGGCCAGCGCCCTTTTCCTCCTTGCCTCCCTCCCCACGCCCGGCTTCCATTTCTCCCTTACCCGAGCGTTGCGGATGTTCATGGTTCCCGATTCCCACGCGGACTTGGCCGGGCAAAGGATTGATTGGTGAGGGGAAGCAACTGCGCTCCCAGCCGCCGCCGCGGGATCCAGGTTGCTATTGAGCAGTTGCGGAAGGGGCGGGCCTCGGCCAATCAGTCGCCGCCTCCCCAGGCATGGCCCAATCACCAGCGCGGGGGATTCCCTCCCAGCTGCGGAGGCGTCACTATTTAGCAGCCCCGAGCGGGACGCTTCTTTCTTCTCTAGAATTCGACTTTGCCACTCCTCCACCCCCATCCCTCCGAGCCAATGGACTGCTCCGAAGAAGAAGCGTTACCGAAGCCGAAAGGTTCGGTGGCGGGTGCTCTGGCTCCCAACTGCTGCTCAGGCCCCGCCCCCTCCTCTTTTCCTCCCCCCCCCCGACCCCAGTGCGCAGGTGCGCCCCGCCCCCCACGAACACTCGGAGTCTCCCGTAGATGCTAGTGAAACTTTATTGAAACTTTTCAGGTTGGGGCGGGGCTGAGGCTTCTGGGAGCCCCTCGGGCGGAATGGGGTGGCTGCTAGCTGAGGTTCGGCCCTTCTGCGCGTTCTGGCATTGCATTTTAGGAGGTCAACAAGAGGGCCTTGAAGAGCTCCTCACACATGTAGAGGCTTCTGGGCACGTGGAAGCAACCTGCGGGGAGAGCCCAGAGCAGGGAGATGGGGGCACCCCGGCCCCCGCAGCCCCGCCTGCCCCGGCCCTCCCATCGGCCCTCTCACTCACCTTTAAAGGGCCCCCCCTTGAAGTTGAGAGCCACTTTGCCCTCGCGGTTCAGATAGCCATACCATTCTCCATGCTCAGGATCAGAGAACTGAGGAACAGGGGACGGAGTTAGGAGCCACTCCCTCCAGCCCCGGCCCTCTCCCGGGTCAAAAGGGAGGGAGGGGCTGGACATTAGAGCTGCTCTTCGTCTCTCCCCTCAAAGCCCAGCACTAGAGTCCGAAAAGCAGGAGCAGATCCCAGCTCGCCCTGTTTTCTCTTAGCCAAATCACAACCTGCTCCGGAGCGTTCAGGTTCCGGAGAATCCTTGATTTTTAAAGTTGGAAAACAACCTTAGAGGCCGTGCAGTCCAATGGCTCATCTTCCAATGAGAACCCAGAAAGATGAAATGACTTGTGGCAAGCCCCAAGGATAAAAAGGGGCAGCGTCACTGAAACCCAGAGTCCTCTTTTCACCATAGCACATTCCCATACCCAAAGGGGAGATTATTTCAAAATGTGCCCCCCAAGGGCTACCCCCTTGCCCAGGGTCACGTGGCTAGGAAGTGATAAGAATTTGCACTCAGATCCTCCCGCTGGCAAGGCCAGCGCTCTATCTATCCACTGCGCCATCTGCTGTACCCCTCATTCCATTGCTTTCTGAGCTCCTTAAGCCCCAATAAATTGGCTCCTCTGTGGAGCGCCCCTAAGGAAGGGCTAGGCTTACCCACAAATGACTGGGTGGGTGGAATGTTACGACACCAGACCCCTCTCAAATGTTTGGTGGTGGAAAGCTGGCAAAGCACCTTTCATTTATGTGCCACTTCGCCCATGGTCACCACTAGCCCGAGTCCCTATTCTAATTACAGATATTCAAATTACAGAATTACATATTCTAATTCCCATCTCACAAACGACAGACTAGGCCAGAAAGCAGAAATGGACACGAAAAGAACTGAAGGAGCTGGAGTAGTAGAGGGGAGTTTCACAGAGAAGGAACATTCAGGGTGGAAACCAAGTGGAATAGGATCAAATAGAAACTTAACGTTTGAAACTCCAAACTAAGTTCAAGCTAAGCCTACCTCCTGCAACGTACTGTGGAGTTCTCAACTTTCCAGGTCTTCCTACCCCCTCCAGAACCTCTGTCCTTCAAGATCCAGCTCAGGTCCTAGCTCAGCAAAGATGTCCTTCCTCCTTCCCCATCCATCAAAGCCCCAGAAATTAGGCCCACTCAAAAGCTCTTTGCGCCTGAGAAATGTATACGTGAACCAGGCCCATATCTAAAATAGGTACCACAACGCCTTCTCTAATGAGAAAGAATACCTTCGGGACTCCACTGCAAGGCCCCATGAAGGATTTCACGTGGCACTCTAGAAGCTTTGTTCTAACAGAGGTGGCCAACGTAGGCAGGAGACCCCAGGACCAGATCAACGGGCAAGGGGGTTAAATCTGTGCTTAAGCCGGGTTGTCGTTGCTAGGGGTCCTGTCTGGGGGTTTGACGGCACTGCTTCAGCATCCCAGAACCCCAGCCATCTACCCAGATCCCACTAGAATATCGCTGGGGGGAGGGGACTTCCAGCCTGACTTCTAACAATAAGGGAGTCTCCACAATCCCCATGCTGTAGGTATTTGAATTCACAGTAACGGTGACTGACTCCAACCCAATAAAAATGTAATAAAAAAAAAAAAAAAAAAACAGTGAAATACCAAACAGCTGCATAAAGCAAGCACTCTGAGGGGCGGAAGCCGCCGCTTCCATTGGGGGCAGTTCTCCTTGGCAGAAGTTTTCTCCTATCAAGCTGCTATTTGCCTCGTTCTGGCCCCCTGGGCGGCAGGCCCCTACATGTTACCTCCCTCCTTACCCCTTTCCAGCCTAGCCGTGCCTTAAGCAGAGCAAGCGCAGCTTAGCCTGGCTCGAGGTTTTCGAGTGCTTTCTTACCTTCTCGAAGGCATATTCAGCCACTTGGCAGAAAAGCTGGAGCAGCGTGGGGTCCCTGGTCTCATTGTAACTCATGAGGAAGGCGATCATGGCTTCATTATGGGGCCACCAGAGTTTCATGTCCCACTCCAGCTGGGGTGGGGGGAAGGAAAAGACCATCTTCACACACTCATCTGTAAGTTCTTCCCCCCCCCCTCCCTACTCTAGCTACTCTTTTCTTTAGTGTGGGGCCCTAGACTCTGCCCCTTTCCAGTGACAACAGTGCATCCCTCATTTCTCCAAATTCTGCTCCGAGAGTTCTGTGCCGCCACCCCCACTTTGGGTCTGGAAGTGCTTCAGGGTCCTGTCTCTCCAGGGGTAGGAACATGGAGGCTCGGTCAGACTTAGAGGGAAAAGGCTTCACTTCCCCCATCAACCCCTGCCCAACCCCAGGGCTAGCTACTGACCATACCCTGAACTCTAGCGTGGATTCTGGGACCGAAGCAGAGAGCTTGGGGGGTCCTCACCTGGGTGGGGCAGAAGTTATCTGCATCCTGGTAATAAAAGATCCCGCCATTTTCGTTGTCCCAGCCAGAACGGAAAGGCTGCAGGATGAATTTCTCAATGATAAGAGCTTTGCGCTCCGAGTCTCGCTGGCGGATAGCATGGCGCAGCAGGAACCAGCCAGCCTCCAAGGCGTGACCTGAGGGGGGGAGGCCACAGTCAGATCCTCTGTCCTCCCAGCTGTAACCTTCCCCAACAGCTGTGGATTCCTTCACCCGGTGAACTTCACCCGTGAGCCGCTCACGGGACACAAAGCTAGAATAAAGTTCCTTAAAAGTACGGGGTCAGGACCTCACCCCTCGGCCTACCACCGGCACTGGGAATTCGACCTCTGTACGTACAGTACGCTCTTTTCCCCCCAACCGCAGACCGTATTACTCCCTCTCCGTTCACCTGCGTTCTGCTGTCTTCCCAGGCACCCAGGAATTTCCTTGCCATCCACAGTTACATTCTCCAGGACAAGCTGTCCATTTCTCTGTCAGGGGTAGGGGAGGAGACTCAGAAGAAATCCCTCCTCCGCTTTATACTCCTTCCCCCAAGCCCTCCAAGATAAGCCCGTGAGCCGTACCCAACCCACACCCGGCTGAAAAGATGATTTGCTGCCCACAGCCCCTCCCTCCCCCCTCAGTCCCCGGGGTAGCCAACCTGGAGATGCTTCAAGATGTGTTCAGTACACCATTCACCCAGCTCCCAATATTTTCGAGACATCACATCATCATCCTCCCCGAGCTGATCCACTAAGTTAAGCAGCATCATGGGCACAGCCATGGAGTCGGCCTTCACGGCTCCTGAGAGCTGAGGTCGGCCCAGGCCCGTGGGGTCCACTCGAACCCAGTACACTATCTGATCCATCATCTCCACAGCTTCTTTCTTGAGAAGGAAGAAACGGGGTCAGGATGAATCTCCTGAGTCAGCCAAAGGGTCCTGCCCAATACTCGGCCTCTTCTCTAATCCACCAGGGCCCAGCCGTATTCCTGAATCTTGGCGGTGGTTTGTTTCCCCCCCCCTCCTCCCCCTCAGAAAACTCTTCCCGCATCTACACCCAGAGAGGGGATTGTGGGAACGGAGTGTGGGCCACAACATGGCATTCTCACTCTTTCTGTTGTTGTTTGCTTGCATTTTGTTTTCTTTCTCAGTTTTTTCAGTTTTGATCTGATTTTTCTTGTGCAGCAAGATAATAGGTATATCCATATTAGATTTAATAGATATTTTTAACATGATCAACATCTTTTTTAGGATATTTGCCATCTCTAGGGGAGGAGGAGGGGAATTTGGCTTTGCAAGGGTCAATGTTGAAAAATTATCCATGTATGGTTTTAAAATAAAAAGCTTTAATTAAAAAAAAACTCTTGCCGGCCCACGCTGATTAGGGGTTTCTTAGATCTTCCACTTCCTAGCTGGGTACTTGGACAAATTACTTTCTCCCTGGGGCCTATGTTCACTCAGCGGAAAATGAGAAGATCTAGTCACTTGTACCCCACATACCTGGTATCGGGGGTCCCCAGTGGCCCTCCACAGCTCATCCATGGCCAAAGTATAGAAACATTCACTGAAGATCGTCCGCTGAATCTTGGCAGGGCGGCCATCACGGGTCAGCACAAAGGCACACTTTTTCCCGGAGGGGCTATCCGGGCATGGCGGATGAGGAATTCCCCGCCTGGAAGCAGTACCAAGGGAGGAAGTGAACCCCTCCATTCTGACCCCCTCCACAGGGAGAAGGAGGGACAGGGATTGAAAAGGCCTTTCCTGTGGGGACTATTTCAGGAGGGGACCTCTCATTCTAGGCAGGGCTACCCTGCGCACCACAATGAGAGGAGAAGGGGAATTCTGGGGGATGGGGGAGAGGGAGACAGGATCAAAGCACCTGCTTTGGCGGCATCCAGGATCTCAGGCCAGTGGAAACGCTGCAGCTTTCGGTAGAGACGGCAGTACATCCATACCTGGAATGAGAAAGCCAGTGGGGGCCGGGCTGGGGGAATCGAGCCTCTTTTGCAAGCATACGGGCCTGACTTGACCTTCCATTGTCCACTTTTATCTTGCATGTACCTTAATCTGGAGATGGGGGAGGCTGTGTCAGCCCCCACACTTTCTGGGCTACATGTAGCCAGATTCAAGGAGGCGCCGGCCTCTCGATATTCTGTGCCGTGGTCAGGCCTGTCCGGGGGCCCGCTGCCCACGGGCCAGAATATATGGGGCTCCCGTGAGGGGGGGGCACCTTACCTGCCTCCCCTGCAGCCACACGTACTTGAGGTCATCATACACTTGGCCTTCCTTAGTGAGGCAGGTGAAAAAGCCCCTGGAAGAAAGGAGGGGAGATTAGCTAAGGGGAGGAGGCTGCTTCTGGCTGTGTGCACTGCACTGCCTTCTTCTGCTAGCAGCGGACCCCCCATGGTGGGGGAGGTGGAGGAGTTTCTAGGTTGGATTGGAGCCAGGTTGAGTGAAAGCACTCAAGAGCCCAAGAAGAGGTGGTAAGGAGACAAAAACAGTAGGAGAGAGGCAGGGCCTAGAAGGGGGAGGGCAGGGCAAGATGGGAGGCCGATGCCTGCTGGGGGAAGGAAGGACTGGGGGGCAGCCATGCTGGAGCTCTGCCCCCGGTTGGGGCACCGAGTTGGCAAGGAGGGCTAAGTTTGGAATGAGGAACAAAGGCCAGAGGCCCTGAGGTGATCATTACCCGTGCTCTGAATCATGGGAGTACTTGGTCCAGAACATTACCACTCTGTCCAGCTCATTCTCCACCCGCTCCTTCCAGGTGGCCAGTGTGGCCCTTTCCATCTCCTAGGGAACGAGAGGAAGAAATCCCAGTGGTGACGCAGCCAGACATGGAGTTCAAGCACTCTTGTACTGGAGCCCTCGCAAGCAGGCGCACGTGTGCGTGCACACACACACACACACACTCACACACACACTCACACACACACTCACACACACACACACACACCCCATTCCCCCCTCCTCACATGCTGAGGCCCCCTCCCCCTACACACACATTTACACCCCCTCCACTTGCACACACCCAGCCCTCCCCCCCACTCTCAGACGCCCCCTTTCTCCCCCACTCTGACACCCCCTCCCTCGGCCCCCACACTCAGACACCCCTCCCTCTCCCCCCACACTTACACACTGACTCCCTCCCTCTTACACCCCCATCCCTCTCAGAGGGAGCCCTACCCCAAAACGAGTGAGGAGGCAGAGGTGGAGAACCAGGGCTCCTGGCTCCCCTCCCCTCCCCCAGCCCCCCGAGCAGATCCTAGAGCCTGAGGCTGGGGCTAGAGGCAGAGACTGGGCTACAGGCTGATCCTGTGACTGCTCAGCTGACTGCAAGCAGTTCCTGAAGCAGGAAGGGGAAAGGAGCAGGACCCAGGCTGGGGGCCCTGAACTTATAACCTTGAAGGGCTGGGGAGGGGCCAAAGTTGAGGCTGCCTCCCTTGTCTCCCTGGCTCGCTCCCTCCTCCTCCTCCTCCTCCTCCTCCTCCTCTCCCTCCCCTGGCTCCAGCTCCCCCACAAGCAGCTTTTTAACTGTCTCCTTCCCAAGCACAATGGAGCAGCAGGGGGAAGAAGGAACAGTGCCTTCCTACCCCCTGGGGTGTGGCCTAGCGGGAGGAGAGTCCTCACAGCATGGCCACAGGGAGCAGGGCTACCTACCATGGCACAGGAGTCAAGTTCAAGTCCTCAGGCAGTGTCTGAGTGGCTCTACCCAAGGACCATCACCTTTCTGGGACTCAGTTT